>NC_057797.1:112188406-112190677 GCF_018294505.1 Triticum aestivum | reverse complement strand
ATAAGATGACCCTTGAGTCTGCAGAACCCAAGGGAAAGAAAAGGCTAGGTGGCGAATGGTAAGACCAATGTTGGGCATTGCTGGAAAAACTTTAATCAAGGCGAACTATCAAGGGGTTCCCATTATAACCCAACCGCGTAAGGAACGCAAAAATCCGGGAACATAACACCGATATGACGGAAACTAGGGCGGCAAGAGTGGAACAAAACACTAGGCGAGAGGCCGAGCCTTCCACCCTATACCAAGTATATAGATGCATTAAGATAACATGGCAATATAATGATATCCCCAACAAGTAAATAAATGTTCCAACAAGGAACGGCCTCCAATCTTCACCTGCAACTAGCAACGCTATAAGAGGGGCTGAGCAAAGCGGTAACATAGCCAATCAACGGTTTGCTAGGACAATGGTGGGTTAGAGGTTTGACATGGCAATTTGGGAGGCTTGCAAGCAAGTGGTAGGCATCGTAGCATTGGCAAAGCAAAAGAGCGAGCAAACTAGCATAGCAAAGATAGTAGTGATTTCGAGGGTATGATCATCTTGCCTGCACAGTTGTCAGAGTTGACTGGATCCTCAAAAGCAAACTCAACGGGCTTCTCGTTAGCGAACTCGTCTCCCGGCTCTACCCAAACAAGACAAACAAGTAACAAGGACACAATCAACCACGTGCAAACTCAATCAACACGATGCAAAGATGATATGCTATGCGGGATGTGATGCGGGATGCCGAATGCAAGATATGACAGGAAATGCATGAACCTTGCCTCAACTTGGAATTCCAAGGGTGCCACTGGAAATATGAGATGAAATCGCTTGAAAACGATATAAAGAACACCGGAATCGGAGTTACGGTTTGGAAATGGCAAGCGATTCAAAAACGACACCGGTCTGCGATTTACAGCAAGTAGGCATCTAAATGCAATGAAATGAACATGCTACAGCACCCAAACATGGCATCAAAATACATGGCAGGGAGGCAATCAAGATGCTTAACAAAAGTCTAGCACTGAGCTATGGCCAAATCATCCATTAACAGGTTCAAACAAGCATGGCAAAAACGCAAATGGTAAAACAGATCTCAGACTTAGTGAAATTAACACTTGTCTGGAATTTCAGATCATATAGCCCTCTTCGGAGCAACAAAACAACATGCTACAGGACCTGAACATGACAAAGAAAGATATGTTATGGAGCTACTCAACAAGCTTAACAAAAGTCCCTTAGTGACCTTGAGCCAAAAGGGATCACAAAATATACTAACAAGCACACGAACATACCAAAAACATAATCAGTTTTCAGACTTGGTGAAAACTGGGACATGCTGAAACATAACTCACGAAGGCATGTTTACGAGCTCGATGCACTCACTACGGTGCAAGTCATGGCAAGACAAGCATACATCCCTTAAGAAGGCACAAAATTCAAGCTATACATGACAAGAACAATGGCATAGCATGCACGGATCAACTACAATAACATCGGCAAAATCGCAAACAAGTTGACGATCTGCCCAGATTCGCAACGAAGCAAAAGTAGAGCTCAATTGACTCAAGCTAGGGTGCTCCATAATTGCAAACAAAGACATGGATGGATAGAGCACTACAAGATTAACAAAACTCCCTTACTGATCATCCTCAAAAGAGGCTCGGATCACTAGGAAACAACAAGAACATATGGCATCATGAGATAAACAACTCCAGGACTTGGTGAAATTACTAAGTCCCTGAAAACAGAATTAGCAAGTGCACCTCTTTGCAAGATTGCACAAGTCACCACACATATCCTAAAAATTCATGGGTTGCACCTCTGGAAAGATGGCAAAACCCTTAACAAAACGTATGTAGAACTCACGGCATAGCATGCACACAATAATCATGGCAAAAATGACAAAAGTGCTAAACGGAGTAGCAGATCTGACAATTAACTCAAGTAGCCCTCTTCTAACAGCATTTTGGGAATCAAGATGAGCTCAAATGAAAATGATGCAGTGGAATGAAATGATTTACTCTCTGAGATGAACATTTTGATATGCTATATGCCCAAATCGGAGCTACGGATGCAAAGTTACGGAGCCGCGAACAGGAGCATATGGACTGAAAATTTAGGGACTTAGAGAAAATTTCGACCTCCTAGGGTTTCACTGTAGCTGCGACCGGATCCAGATCTCCCGCACGCCGACCGAGGATGGCCGGATCCCTCGCCAGAGTAGGGCCGCGGTGGCCGGAGGAAGGAGGCGGACGACTCGGGGCTCGTCGGGGTGGCGCGCTCGG
>NC_057797.1:112120661-112187716 GCF_018294505.1 Triticum aestivum | reverse complement strand
CCGCGGCGGCGGCGGGCGCCGGGCGCCACGTGGCGTGTCCTGGTTGGGCGGCGGTGGCGGCGGATGTTGTCCGGCTCCGCCCGGACGTGTCCGGCGGCGACGGAGGAGAAAAAATCTAGGGTTTCGTCCGTGATTCGAATGGGGGGAGATATATATATAGGCATAGAGGGGGCTAGGAGAGTCCAAATGAGGTGCGGTTTTCGGCCATGCGATCGTGATCGAACGCTCTAGGACATGGAGCAGAGTTTGGTGGGTTTTGGGCCAAATTGGAGGGGTGTTGGGCTGCAACACACACGAGGCCTTTTCGGTCCTTCAGTTAACCGTTGGAGTACAAAACGAAGTCCAAATGGTACGAAACTTGACAGGAGGTCTACCGGTAGTAAACCAAGGCCGCTTGGTAAGTCTCGGTCCAATCCGGAAATGTTTAATCCCCACACGCGAAAGAAAGCTAGACATGGCCACCAGAGGAGAACGAAGCGCCGGAACGCAAAACGGACAACGAGGAAAATGCCCGAATGCATGAGATGAACACGTATGCAAATGCAATGCACATGATGACATGATATGAGATGCATGACAACGGCAACAACACACGGAGACAAAACCCGAACCCGAGGAAATAAAATAACTTAACGCCGGAAATGGCAAGAGTTGGAGTACAAATAGGGAAAGTTACATCCGGGGTGTTACATATACTTCCTTTTCATCTTTGATATCTGCTCTCCGGTTCAACTTCTAATCCTTCTTCTGTGTATGCATGTATAGGGTGATGATCCCTTCTGGAAACGGAAATTCGTAGAAAAAGCAGTAAAGCCAACTGGGGATAAAGCGGTCAAACCTTCTCGCTCCAAAACCAAAGCCATCAAACGGACGTCAAAACGGAAAACGGCTGACCGGTTTAACATGGAACTTGATGATGATGCTGATGATCCGGAAGTTGAGGTAGAACTTGACTCACTTGGCTCCCTTTTCATGCATCTCATTAACAATGATCTTCCTCAGGAGGACGCAGAAGGCAGTCAAGCTAATGATGTAGAGGTAATTACCCTTTCCTCCGGTTCAGACTCTAAGCCAACACAAAAAACCCATCAAGCAGTCCGGAAAGTAAGCTTTTCTCATCCTCTTGCTCATTTGGGTCCAACATTTATTTTTAAGACTCAGCAGCATGAAGCTCGCCGGACAACCTGGCATAGTGGCCAATAGGTTACTTCAACCGGTTTACCTGACACCCTGGTTCAGAAGCGCCGGTCTGAGGTCTATCCTACTCCTGACAAATCTTATCCCAAGGCAGGTTATTTCAGACAACCTCTTAATCCATGCGATTCAAATTATCAGGTGACACCTCCCTCATCCTCTGGTGAATCGACAGCAACTCAACTCCCCCCTTTGAAAACTGTGGCTGGGTAAGCTTTGTAATCTTTCATCTCAATGTGTTGTAAATCTGGAATAAAATGTTAGCCCTCCTTTTAATTATGTCTGCAGAGCCAAAGCCAGACCCAGCAAGAAAGCTCGGGTCAACAATCCGCCCGAAGACCCAGCCACTGTTGAAGAGGAACCAAGAGGTGATCCGGACCAGACTTGTGAACCGGAGGGCCTTCATCCTGAAGCTGCCTCTGACGACCCACCCCTTCAAGGCTAAAACACGGATGAACCAACAGACGCTGAGCCTGTCGTGCCTGACACTGAACCGGCCGAGCCAAACTGTGCTAGTCCGCTGAGAGATGTTGAGACTCCATTATCACCAGCCAAAAACACTGAAGGCTAAGGAGACGATGTTATCATTACTGGAATGGGCCATAGCTCTCCTGGCCATCCCGTAATCTTGGCTCAACATAGTGCCAAGGAAGAGCAGGTTGCTAGGGAAAAAGGCAAATGGAGTAGTGATATATCGAATTATGCTCATCTCAACGCTGAAGAACTTCATTTTGGCTTCTTGAACCGTCTTCACTCAAACCGGGACTATGAAGCCGGTTTGGCGAATTTGATGAAGGAGTGATATGAGGTATTTTCATCTCCCTTTGTTCGTTGATTCAAAGTTGAAATACTAGCCCAAGTAGCCCCCAAGGGCCGTTTTATGATGTTAATCATAAACCGGGTCTTTGTAGCACTTTAAGTTTCTCATCATTGACCCTCAAAATGTCAGGTCTCTAATAAGAACCAAGACTCCTCTTTTAACAATTAGATAGCTTTCCGCAGTGTAGCCCCCAAAGGCCGGTTTAACTTGGCAAGTTAATCCGGGTTTTAATCCATGCATCTGTTTTAGAATAGACGTACATTAGCCCCCAAGTGTCAAGGATAATGCTTGCATTGTTCTGGAGACTTGTATAAAATGTAGTAATTGAGAGCAAGTAGGCATTAGCTCCCAAGTATGAAGTGCATAACTTGTTATACGCTTTGTACTTAGTACATATATACATCCTGTTGTTTAATATACCTTCAATGTTGCAGGCTGAACTGAGGAATAGAGATGCCCGAAACTCTGACTTGCAAGAGAATGTGAAGTCACAACAAGCAGAAGTTGCAAAGGCCAAAGAGGAGCTAACCCAAGCGCTGGCCGTAATGGAAAAGCTGAAAGAATCTTTCAACAAAGATCGTGCTGACTGGGAAACCGAGAAATCCGGTTTAACCAAAAGAGCTGAAGACGCTGATGCAGCCCTAAAACCAATTGTAGATGAACTAGCTGGCTTGAAGCGGCGGATCAACGCTATGACTTCTGCTATCTTTGGTAAATATCTCCTTATGTGTTTTTCTCAATTCAGTGAACCTTATCAGTGACCAGAATTTTGACATAAACCCTTGGCAGGCACTCGGATTGCTCATCTTGGTACAGACATGCGGATGAAGCTCAAAGCGGAGTATACTTTGATAGAACAGTTATACTCTGGGTCTCAGCGGGCTATTTGCATGGTGGCTTACAATAAACCGGCACCAAACCTAATAAAAGAAACACTTGAGAAGCTGGCCATGTTACCAGCCCGGATTGTCGAATTGAAGAAGGCAGCTACCAGAGCAGGAGCTTTAACCGCACTTATTCGAGCCAAAGCCTGGATTCCAGACCTTGAAGTGGAGGACGTCATTAAAGGATACCCAGACATGAAGGAGGACGATTCAGACTTCGACAATGATGACCTCCGGCGGCTGACGAAAGAGATGCGGCCAATAGCCAGCAAGCTGGCTGAAGACACAGACTTGTCCCATTTTCAACCGGCTTATGACGCTGAAGGGAAAAGACAGCCTGCTGAAATCCATGAAGTTGAAGAACTGGTGCCTCCAATTCGTAAGCACACTTATGCTCCTGATATTAATACATCCAATCTTATCCATGAAGAGGCAGTGTTTCAAGCTTTAACTGGAATTGATTGGTCGACGGTTGATTTCCAGCGTCTGGGGAGGGATGAAGAAGTGCCCACACCAACTGACCCTCAACCATCAAACCGTCCAGACGAAGCATCTTAAACCGGTCACCGGTTTACTGGCTACTGTGTGCCGATACTTTGAAAAACAATTATGCAATTGGAGCCGCTTTGAAAGCTTCTTGTAATAGGATAGCCAAAACTCCGTTATCTGCCATGCCATCGAGCATGTTTTGTAATACCTCGTGACAACTTGTTCCACCTTTTGGGATATATTTATGCATAGCTCAGGAATAGTTTCGTTCCTGAATACAAAAACTTGCAAAGTGTCCTAGTGGTTTACCACTGGACGGGTTATGATGCTCAACATATATACAATACTTAGATGAATGATCAAAGTTGTTGTATAAAAAGTAATATGTGCAACATACCTTGTTGGTTGACCAACTGTTTTGGTAAAGGTGCTAACACCAATCCGGAGTGATAATAACTCCATCCTTATAATGCCGGATTATGATAATAAACTGTACCAGGATATAACAATCACTGAGTTTTCTTTATAGCACTGGTGATTTAGTGAAACCAGACCGGGACAATGAACACCGGTTTATAACTGATCATGCACTGACAACTTCTAGTTGAAAGGCAATCCGGGTCAAGGACACCGGTTTATTAGAAGACATTTATGAACTTTTAAAAAGTAAAAAAATCTTCAACAAATAAGACTCAAAAAAGGAAATATGCAAGGCTTTTTACGAGCCGCCAGGCTCCAAATTGAGGCTTTTCATGGGCTGCCAGGCCTCTGAGTTAAACCATTTAACAAAGCCTTTTAAGATGGGCCTCCAATTAACCAATCGTCGTTTTAACTTTGACAAGTTCAGGGTCTATAAAAGATTGACTTGTCAAACGTTCGGCGGGTCATACCAGGATTACCTAGACAGGAGTGGCTTACTTGATGAAGGCAGGTTAACCCGGGGTTTTTGGTGAATACACCAGGCTTCCAAGCCGTGGCTTGATAGCCAATTACAAGGGTCCTTTCAAACTCTTTGTTGCTTTGCAAAAAGAGCCCCCAAGTAACTTTATGAGTTGTGCTCAGTGTGTTCCCATGTTTGAGTTTGTGCTTTGTGCAACACTCTCTTTGGCTCCACATATTTTTCATTTGTGGCTTAAACGCCTATCAAGAGGTGTAGCTATGGTGTGACAACAACCAAGCCCCCTAGTGATATCCCTTCGTGGTTTCAAACCGATCGAGAGGTGTAGCTATGGTTCAGATATGACCAAGCCCCCTAGTGATTTTCTTTATATCCGTGCGGCTGCTGAGACCGAATTAACAAAAACTCCGATTTGTCAGTAAACTCTTGTAAGCACACATAGGATGTAAAAAGAACAGATACCCCGCTGTAATGGAGGCTCTGGTTTATTATATAATATATACATCGTCATAAATATGTACATATGAAGAGCCTATGGCTTCAAGTATAGTAAGGCCGAAGAAGAGATATGTTCCATGGTCGCTTGGTCTCCTCCTCCGATTTACATGAGTCTTTGTGCTCCCAAACATCAATGAGGTAGTAAGACCTGTTGTGCAATTTCTTGCTGACCACAAAGGGTCCTTCCCAAGGTGGGGATAACTTGTGCATATTAGTCTGATCCTAGATGAGCCGAAGCACCAAATCGCCTTCTTGAAAGGTTCTGGTCATAACCCGGCGGCTGTGATAACGTCGGAGATCTTGTTGATAAATCGCCGAACGTGCTGCTGCAAGATCACGCTCTTCATCCAATAGGTCCAGGGAATCTTGATGTGCCTTCTCATTATCAGCTTCAACGTAGGTTGTCACATGGGGCGAGTCGTGATGGATGTCACTAGGAAGAACTGCCTCCGCTCCATAAACCATGAAGAAAGGTGTGTAACTTGTAGACCTATTGGGTGTGGTGTTGATGCTCCATAACATAGAAGGTAGCTCCTCAACCTAACAACCCAGTGTCCGTTTTAAAGGAACCATAAGCCTGGGTTTGATACCTCATAGAATTTCTTGATTTGCCCTCTCCGTTTGACCATTAGACTGAGGGTGAGCCACTGAAGCTAGATCGAGCCGGATGTGCTCACGTTGGCAAAATTCCTCCATCTCTCCCTTTGACAAATTAGTACCATTTTCAGTTATAATGCTGTGTGGAAAACCAAACCGGAATATCACCTTTTTGATGAATTGAACTGCCGTGGCCGCATCACACTTGCTGACTGGCTCTGCTTCCACCCATTTGGTGAATTTATCAACTGCCACTAATAAGTGGGTCTTTTTGTCCTTGGATCACTTAAAAGGTCCAACGATATCAAGCCCCCAAGTCGCAAACGGCCAAGTTATTGGAATCATCCTCAACTCTTGAGCCAGAATGTGCGCACGACGTGCGAATTTTTTACAGCCGTCACATCTTTTGACCAAATCCTCTGCATCGGCATGTGCTGTTAACCAGTAAAAACCGTGGCGAAAAGCCTTAGCAACCAAAGACTTTGAACCAGCGTGATGACCGCAATCCCCTTCATGGATTTCTCGCAAAATCTCACAACCCTCTTGAGGAGAAACACAACGTTGAATTGCTCCTGAAACGCTGTAATGATGTAACTCTCCGTTAAGTATGGTCATGGACTTGGAACGCCGGATTATCTGTCGAGCCAACGTTTCATCGTCTGGTAACTCGCCCCGGTTCATGTAAGACAGATATGGGATTGTCCAATCCGGCACGACGTGCAAAGCTTCAACTAATAGAGCCTCCGGATCAAGAATAGCCAACTCTTCTTCTGTTGGTACCTTGACTGACGGATTATGCAATACGTCAAGAAAGACATTTGGTGGAACCGGTTTACGCTGAGAACCAAGACGACTTAAAGCATCTGCCGCTTCATTCTTTCGCTGGTCTATATGGTCCACCTGATAACCCTTGAAGTGACCAGCCACTGTATCCACCTCTCGCCGATATGCAGCCATGAGTTGGTCTTTAGAATCACAAGTGCCAGACACCTATTGAGCCACCAGATCTGAATCGCCAAAGCACTTAACCCGGCTTAATTTCATCTCCTTAGCCATCCGAAGACCGTGGAGCAAAGCCTCATATTCAGCTGCATTGTTAGTACAAGGGAACATTAAACGGAGGACATAACAAAACTTGTCACATCATGGGGAAGTTAGTATGACTCCAGCCCCCAAGCCCTCCAACTGCCTGGATCCATCAAAATGAATAGTCCAATACGTATTATCTGGTTTCTCTTCTGGTGCCTGTAACTCTGTCCAATCATTGATGAAGTCCACAAGTGCCTGGGATTTGATTATTGTGCGGGGTATATATTTGAGCCCATGAGGTCCAACCTCGATAGCCTACTTGGCAATCCGGCCAGTTGCTTCTCTCTTTTGAATGATATCTCCCAGAGGGGCTGAACTGACCACTGTCACTACAAGAAATATGTCAACTTGTCACCACCACTATTGGTCACTGAATGGTCACAAATTTCCATTTGTGACCTTTTTGTGACCAAAAACATAAGGTCAAAAGCTGGCCGTCATAAACTGACTATAGCAACCTTTCTTTAGGAATGGTCAAAGACGTTTATGACCAAAATACGTCTACTGTGGCGTTTTGGCCACTAGCAACCTCCCCAGGCCACGTAGGCATCCAGCATGGCAATTTGACGTGGCACAAGATTCAGCCCGGTCCAATTCGATTTTCTACATGGGCCTAGCCCAACAATTCGGCCTTTTTAATGTATTTTTTCTATCAATTTTTGAGCAGCTTCATGGGCCAAGCCCAACATTGCAGCCTTTTTTATTGTTGGGTTGTGGCCTTTTTGTCTAAACGAATTTAGTTTTTCTTTTTTTTCCAAAAGATGGGTCCACTAGTTAGATGGGTCCTGGTTGCCAGATTCTATTAAAGTGGGACCCTTTTGGTAGCATCATATTATTCAGATTACAATTTGACAGAAATAAATAACCATGTTTAAATAAGAATAGACAGAAAACACAAGTAATATTTCAAATAACAACAGCCAGAATCAATCAGTCATACAGATATACTGGGCTCCTTCTGTCATGACACAGTTACAACACAGATACAAATACAATCAGTCACACAGATATAGGGACAATCACAATGAGAATTGACAATCAGCACAAACTGGGCTCCTGCTCCAGTCAGATGAAACTGTATGCATGACTAACTACGCGACCATAGTCGACTAGGCTACCTTCGCTACACTAGGACAGCAATAGAACTATCAGCATGCCTTCGGCCGTCGCCCTGTTACATGAATCAGAAGAGAAGAATCAAAACACTGGAGCCAATATATTATGAACAGAACATTCAAAAAAGGACAAGTTCTTTAGAAAGATAACACAAATTCAACTAATACAATGATTTTTGTTCCCCAGATAGTTAAGACGATATACTCATTCATACAAGGTGACGCAAGAAAATAGAGCACTTTACTCATAGCATGCAGAGTATCATTATTATGTTCATAGGGTTTATAGTGCCTGGACTTATTAGAGTGGTAGCATATCATCATATACATCCGTATGTTGTAGCCCATTTGAAATGTCTAGAAAGACTTATATTTAGGAACGGAGAGAGTAGAATGTAGCATGCGATAAAACCAAAGGATTAGCCAATAATAAAAGAAGGCACCTAATTAGTTCATTACATTTAGTTAAAACTGCTTCTATGAAGTGCATGACTACACCATTTAGTTAACACAGCAAGAAGTGCCAAGGAGCATAGTATAGTACTGCACTAAAAGCACCAAGAATCTTCTGGACCGACAACAGAAACAACCAAGAAGCACTCATTTTTCAATTCATAGGGCTAAAAATATATTTATCAGAATGGCACTGAAATCAACCTCTTTATCTATCATCACAAGGTCAGTATGCTTGATAGGCCCATTATGAGTTGCCCTACGGTAATGCCACAAATGAGACAGAGGACGCACACATTGCTGTAGACATTGGCAAGACAGGAACCAACAAAATGGTGCTTGCCATCTGCAAGGAGAAAGCAGAATACCAAAAAGGTTAGGAAAACAATATAGAATGATAAAACAAAGAAGAGATGCACCCACTCATTAGAGAAGTAGCATACCCAAAAAATGTGAAGCACAAATGGCCACCAAGAAAGCATATTGTTGTATACATTGACAAGATAGGAACCAACAAAATGCAACAGACTAAAACAAAACTTTATACAGCAGGGAATGATTTACAATAACCAAAAGATTTTGCACAACAAGCAGTAAATAGGTAGTAGATATTAACACCCATGACATAGGACCAGCATAAAAAAGAGCATTGGTGTAGAACAGGCATATAATCGGCGTAGAATAGGCATATAATCAGTGTAGTCAGCAAAAGATAGGGGGAAGAGAAATTGAAAAACCCAGAAAGAGCATTCATATATGAGGCACTAAGGTGTATGAACCAAAAGACTATTGACATCAGCTAGCAAAGAAATGTCAGTTGGCACCACACATATCGGACGACCACATGAAACAGCTAGAACAGACTAGTCGGCCATAGCGAACATGGTAAGTAGAATAATGCACATATTGTAGAAGACACCACCAGCATGGATTCTAAGAAATGGATTGGAAGAGCTCAGGAAACACAATGTTCCTGGTCTGAGAATCAGTAGTACCATCTTCATTTTCAATCAGGATTTTCAAAGTCTTTTTTGAGGTCACACGCGACACTGCTACATAAAGCTGGCCATGCGTGAACACTGGTGCATTAATGTCTAGATCAACATTGCATAACACGTGTCCTACAATATTTTGACTCCTACCTATTTTCTTATTTTACAAAAGCTTGCCATGCATGTATAGATCAACTTTATATTGTGAATACATAAAGCTGGCCATGCGTGAACACATGTGCATTAAGGAATGAAGAATACACTGACACATAGCACGAACCATGGACAAACGTTGGTATGTAACATGTCTACTCAGTAGGTGCCAATTTAGATGCACTGAATGGACACCAACTTGGGCGAACTGGTGGTATGTGGAGAAACAGTGAAACATTGCAAAAGCTCCTCTTTTCCCAAATTGTGTGGTGAGGAACCAGCCTATGCCCCCAAATCATAGGAAAAATAACAAACTTAGGGTGATCTGAGAAAGCTAAACCGAGAAAGATTAAACAAAGCAAATGATATGGGCATGCATGATTGATTAGTCTGGAAATGTGTTCTCTACATTTGCTTAGGGTGGCCATGTGATGGAGCATGCAGACAACCACACTGGGCTACTGCATGTTGCATGTTGGGGTTGTATACTGACATGACATACTGTAGTGTAGGAGATTGACTGGCTTTTTTATTGTTATGTTCTTCACCTCTTGTCTCACTAACTAGATGATGTGAAGGACACATGGAATGGGATTACATTGCTAGATACCATGCACGATGTGCAGCTAGATAGATGAAATGGCGTGAAACAAAATGAACCTAATATTTGCATTATACCAAGTAGTCGGGCGTGTGGTGCATCTCTGCGTCCGCTCATCGCGTCCTCCGACGAGCCGGTGCAGCTGGCGATGTCAGGGAGGGCTGCCACCGCCGACGATCCCGAGGATCTGGATTAATCCCCTGAAGAAGCAAAAAACAACCGGCGAGATATTAGTCAATCCCCCGAAACACCGTCAACACTCAACAGGCAACATAAGTCGGTACATCAAAGAGCAACACGCCAGTTCGACCCAACAACTTTTCGCCTCTCCAATTTGCTAACAAGACTAGAGCATATTATACATCTCTAAACTAGATGATGACAGATAATTCATGAAGTTTACCAATCGAACTAACAATTGCAGGATACTACAAACTTCAGTTAGTAACGGTACAATCGAGAAATATCATGAGATTTATCTGGCGAGGTAGCATCTAAACTAACTATAACAACATGGTGATCAACATGCAAATATGAACAGACTAGAGACCAATACAATGAGTTCATGCTACAGGCTAAAAATCAAACCAACACATATGCATGCTAGTGCTACTTGAGAAAGACAGATCCACAAGGACTACTTCTTTCTACAGGTACCTACTTAGGCTGTCTGGGTAAGGGCAGGGACGAACCACATTGGTGCCCTTGGAGGCCTGCTAGACAGACTCGAAGAGGAAGCTGGGTGCCTAGTGGTCGTCCTCGTGGACGAGGCAGCGGTAGGCCAGCACCGGCGTGAGGTGGTCGGAGAAGATGCAACGCTGGAGGGGCAGCAGCGTGTTCCCCGCCACAGCCGCAGCCGCCGACCTGAAGGCATCCTCCTCCTCCCGCACCGATGCCCGCGCGCGCGATAGACGACCCACATTTAGTCATTCAGTCAATCGTGCAAAGACACAACTAATCAACACTGCAAGGTTCCAAAGCAGGGAGACCACAAAGAGGGGGGACTCACCGACGGCGTCGAGCTTCTGGAAGGCAGTGGCGGCGCGGCACGCGAAGACGAGGCGCGCGCGAGGCAACAGTAGCGATGAGGCAAGCGTGCTCGTGCGGCAGCCGACGGCGAGGCGCCCTGCGGAAGCAGAGGCGGCGCGAGAATCCTTCTTGGCACGCGCGTTGATGAATGCGCGGGGCGCAGCGAGAGGAGCACGGTGCACGGCGGTGGGACGCGGGAGCTTCGAGAGGTGGGAGGGAGAGGGGAGGGGGAGCTCGATCTGAGGGAGGGAGACGGCGGTGGGAGGGATCGAGGGGAGTGTCGTCGATGGCGGCGGCGAGGAGATGGGGGAGGAGGGGTGCGATGGGAGGAGGGGATCGATGGGATCTGGGTAGGGTTTGGGTAGGTGAATGCGGGTGGGATTTTCTTTTTCAATTTTTTTATGTACATAAATGGATGGATGGATGTGGTATGGAGAGATGGATGGATGGATGGGTGCCATGTCATCAATCCATGTGACAACGAATTCCACCAATGGGAATAGAGCACATATAATTGTGTTTTTTCTTTTGTTTTTCTTCTACTTTTTCACATGAAAAAAAATCAAATATTGAGCTCATATTGTGCACAAGAGGGCATTTTCAAATGCCAAAGTATGTTGCCTAAGAAAGTTTTCATTTTCTTTAGACAAAAACTCAATTTTCCATTTTTCGAGTGCCCAAAATGGGTTTAATTGTGAAGGGCCTACCAAATATTTGTTGCAAAATTGGACCAAATCATTTTTCTAAAATATTAGGCCATATTTAATGCACAATTGACCAAATGGTTGGGTGTCAAAAGCTTTTATCCACCTTTCGTGAAAAAGACAAATTTCCGCCGATTCAGTAGGAAGCGGGTCAAATTTGAACTGTAGCTACCTCGTAGTTTGCTCTTTATTTTTTCCAAAAATCATTTCTAGATACATAAGTATCTATTTAATCAGAGAAACACCAATAAAATTCCAAGATTCAACCACTAGCTAGGAATGGTCATTCCCGCCGTTTTGACCGCATTTTGAAACGGGCATAAAAAATTCAAAAAAGTTCAAAAAATTGGGAAACCTTCACATTGTGTCATTATATGTGGCCAAGTTCCCACGAAAAATAACAAACTTGTAATACGGTAATTATTTTAAAAAAGTGTTCTCAGAAACGAGCTATCACGTGTGGAGATCAATGGCTTTCAAGCCAAATGATCAATCTTATGGCCACATTCATGGCATAGTTTGTTCAAATGATCTCATATTGTGTACAAGGGTGCATATTGGAATGGCAAACAATGTTGCCTAAGGAAGTTTTCATTTTCGTTGGACGAAAAAACCATTTTCCATATTTCGAGTGCCCGAAAGGAGGTTTTTTTGTGAAGGAACTACCAAATAATTGTTGCAAAATTGGACCAAATCATTTTTATAAAATACTAGGCCATATTTAATGCACAATTGACAAAATGGTTGGGTGTAAAAAAATTTGATCCACCTCTCCTGAAAAAGACAAATTTCCGCCGATTCAGCTGGAAGCGGGTCAAATTTGAACTGCAGCTGCCTCATAGTTTGCTATTTATTTTTTCCAAAAATCATTTCTAGTTACATAAGGACCTATTTAATCATAAATACATGGTTTGGTGGCGATATGTCGAGGTTTGGGCGGTGGCCGAGGGCCCCAACTCTAGAGCGCGTAAACTCGCATGCCCGTCGCGTGGTCACCGCATGACCGTAATGTTGCCATGTGTTCTGGGCGGCCTAGGCATGTCTAGTGGGTTGGGCACTCCCCAGGTTGGTGCTAGGAAGAAAATTACAACATAAGATTCTCACAAGGAGACCGATCGATGCTCAAACATGAATTAGCAGCCAAGTGTTTGATTAGCGGTACGGGAAATGCACATGGCCAATGGGCATGAGTTTTGGCTGAGGATGATCATCTACTAAGGAGAATGTCTTTACAAATTTTTAGCTCAAAAGGAGGATCCTAGGTGGTACTTGCTTTGCAAAGTACCACGCTGGACAAAAATTATGAATGTTGAAGCTGGGCTCAAAATAATGAATGGAGTGAGCTGAAATTTTGTGGAGGATGGTTATTTGGGCATAGGAAAGCATTGTAGAAAATTGATACCATTTGGACATGCCAAAGTAGTACTTTCTTCACAATGCTCTTCTATGGACAGAAACTTGGGAAAACTAGTGAGAGATATTGGATAAATGAAATGAGCTCAAAATTGGTGTAGGTAAGTTACTTAGGTATGGTCATGCTCTGGTAAATTTTCAGATCATTTGGGTAAGCCTAGCTAGTACTTACTTCACAAAGCTTCTCTCAAGGTAAAAACTTTGGAAATTTCCCGAGAAAGATTTACTAGGAAAATTGAGCTGAATATTATCATGTGGCAATGATTTGGGTATGGAAGAGTGCCCGAAAAGTTTGAGGGTAATAGGAGGGGTCTATATAACACTTGCTTTGCAACGTGCCAATTTGGCCATAAAATATAAATTGAACCTGGGCTCACATAGATGATTTGACTGAGCTACAATTTGGAGGAGGGTGATAATTTGGGCATATGAAGGAACTATATAAATTTCATGTCATTTAGATATAAAAAAGGTACTTCCTTCACAATGCTTCTAGGTGGACAAAAACATTGGAAATTTGCCGAGGAAGATTTGCTAGGCAAATTGAGCTGAATTTTGTCATGCGGTAATGATTTGGATAGGAAAGAGTGCCCAAAAATTCCAAGGGCAATCAAGAAAATATAAATAGCACTTCCTTCATAAAGTGTTGTTGTGAACAGAATAGGAAAATGAATATTGTTGAATTAGTTTTGAACTAGCCAAGGAAGGATTTTTACATATTTGATGAAGATATGCCCCAAAGAATTTATGAGATTTTTTTGGGAATTTTGGGAATGATAGAAATATAGGTTGCTTCACAACCTAGGGCAAAAACTGCCACATGGACATGACACATAGGCAAAACTGATGAGATGGCGCCTAGTCATCACAACCCACCACAACCTACAAGGCTATGACCATCTATATTGGTCATTAACAACTAGAAATAAGGCAACGGACTAGCACTGTTTGCTTTGTGACCATTTCGTGTAAGGAAATTACGACCTTTCTGACCAAAATGGTCGCAATGGTTTAGGGTTTGGAGCCCCCTGAACAGCTTTTGACCAATTGGTCTAAAAGGTCATAAATTTATGACCAATTCTTCGAGGGTCACTGACAGAAGGTCATAAGTTGACACATTTCTTGTAGTGTGTGATGGGATGGCCCTGAAAATAGTGTTTAAGCTTCCGGCTTGCCATAAACACTCCATATACCAGCTTCTGCCAATGTGGATACCTCTGCTTTGACTCAATGAGCACCTCACTAATATAATAAACCGACCATTGAACCGGATATTCCTTGCCAACCTCCTTGCGCTCCACCATGATAGCCACGCTAACAGCTCGGGCATTAGCAGCCACATATAGCAATAACGGCTCCTTATCGATCGGTGCTGCAAGCACGGGCGGTTCAGCTAACTGCCTCTTCAGATCCTCAAACGCTTTATCAGCTGCCTCGCTCCAGACAAAGTTATCTTTTTTCTTGAGCATCTGATATAAAGGGATGGCCTTCTCCCCGAGACGACTGGTAAAATGGCTCAAAGCTGTAATCTGGCCGGCCAGACGTTGAACGTCATTGATACATGCCGGTTTAGCCCAAGATGTGATCGCTGAAATTTTTTCTGGATTAGCCTCAATGCCTTTGTTTGACACCAGAAAACCCAAGAGCTTGCCTACTGGGACACCAAAGACACACTTCTCCGGATTGAGCATCATCTTGTAAACCCGGAGGTTGTCAAAGGTTTCTCTCAAATCATCTATCAATGTTTCCTCCTTTCTGGACTTTATCACAATATCATCCACATATGCATGAACATTGCGCCCAATCTGCTTATGAAGGCAATTCTGAACACAACGCTGATAAGTTTCCTGGGCACTCTTGAGTCCAAAGGGCATGGAGACATAGCAGAAGGCTCCAAAGGGAGTTATGAAAGTTGTCTTCTCCTGGTCCTTAACCGCCATTTTGATCTGATGATAACCAGAATAAGCATCCAGAAAACACAAACGGTCACAACCTGCCGTAGCATCAATTATCTGATCAATACGAGGGAGAGAAAAGGGGTCTGCAGGGCAAGCCTTGCTTAAATCTGTGTAATCCACACACATACGCCAAGTGCCATTTTTCTTAAGAACCAGCACCGGATTAGCCAACCACTCTGGATGAAAGACCTCCACGATAAACCCTGCGACCAACAACCGAGTTACCTCTTCACCGATAGCCTTACGCCTTTCTTCATTGAAGCGGCAGAGAAACTGTCGGACCGGTTTAAACTTAGGATCAATGTTGAGTGTGTGCTCAGTGAGTTCCCTCGGTACACGTGGCATGTCAGAAGGTTTCCATGTGAAGATGTTCCGGTTCTCACAGATGAACTCGATGAGCGCGCTTTCCTATTTGGGATCTAGGTTAGCACTGATGCTGAATTGCTTGGATGAGTCACCAGGAACAAAATCAATCATCTTAGTGTCCGTAGCCGATTTGAACTTCAACGCTGGATCATGCTCCGTAGTCGGCTTTTTCAAAGAGGTCATATCTGCCGGATCAACTTGCTCCTTATAGAATTTCAACTCCTCCGTGGCACAAACCGACTCAGCATACGCCGCATCACCTTCCTCACACTCCAAAGCGATCTTTCTGCTTCCATGTACTATGATATTCCCCTTATGACCTGGCATTTTAAGCTGTAGATAAACATAACACGGCCTTGCCATGAACTTAGCATAGGCTGGCCGTCCAAACAAGGCGTGATATGGGCTTTTAATTTTTACCACCTCAAAAGTCAATGTTTCTGACCTCGAATCATAGTCATCTCCAAAAGCCACCTCTAAGGCTATCTTGCCCACTGGATATGCAGATTTACCAGGCACCACACCATGAAAAACGGTATTTGACGGTTTAAGATTCTTATCTGTTAACCCCATATGGTGGAATGTATCATAATATAAGATATTGATACTACTTCCCCCATCCATGAGCACTTTGGTGAACTTGTACCCCCCCAACTTGAGGGGCCACCACCAGGGCCAAGTGACCCGGATTGTCAACCCGGGGTGGGTGATCCTCTCTACTCCACAAAATGGGTTGCTCAGACCAGCGCAAATACTGAGGCACTGCCGGTTCAACAGAGCTTACTGCCCTCTTGTGAAGCTTCTGATCATGCTTACACAAACTAGTAGTGAAGACATGGTATTGCCCGCTATTTAGCTGCTTGGGATTGCTCTGGTAACCCGACTACTGCTGCTGCTGGTTCCCCTAATGGTTCTAACCTCCCTGGTTGCCTTGGTGCCCTTGATTGATGTGTCCGGTTTGGTTGCCTTGAAACCCTAAACCGGAACTGCCACCTCCGTAACCCGGCCCGTGGAACCACCTCCTGAACCGCTGGGCGGGCCATTATCATACTGGAACATATTGGAGTTCTTAAAATCCCGCATGATGTAACAGTCCTTCCAAAGATGCGACGCTGGCTTCTCCTATGATCCATGCTTTGGACATGGCTGATTTAACAGTCGCTCCAAACTGGAGCCTGAACCTCCTCCCCTCTGGGGCTGCTTGCCCTTGCGGCGCTGGCCATTCTCCTAAGCATTGGTGTTAGCAACAAAGTCCAAGCTGCTATCGGCTTTGCGCTTACCACTGTTCCCATGGCCTGCCGGATTATGCTGCCGACCCTTGGCATTACCGTTCTTCTTCCCTTTCCCGGTTTGTCCTCCTCTGAGTCCGGGTCCTTGGTACTATCTGAATTAGCGTATTTAACCAAAGAAGCCATGAGCGTTGACATATCATTGCAGTGACATTTGAGCCTTCCTAACTTCTGTTTGAGTGGCAGAAAATGGCAATTTCCCTCCAACGTTAGTACTGCGGTATCTACATTGATACGATCCGATGAATGTAAAATCACTGAGACCCGCTTGACCAATGGGTCGTGGACTCCCCTTCCTCTTGGACACAAGCGGCCAGATCCACGATTGACATCGACTGCTTACAAGTATCCTTGAAGTTCTGGATAAACCGGTGCTTCAAATTGTCCCATGATCCGACAGAATTAACTGGTAAGCTCTTTAACCAAGTACGAGTTGTTCCCTCCAACATCATGGTGAAGTATTTGGCACATGCCGCTTCGTCCACATCCAGCATCTCCATTGCCATCTCGCAACTTTCAACCCACGCCTCTGGTTGCAAATCGGCGGTGTAATTGGGCACCTTACGAGGTCCTTTGAAATCCTTGGGCAGTCTCATATTACGCAAAGTGGGGGTGAGACACGGCACCCCTAAGGAACTGAATACCACCCCTGGTTCTACTAAAGGGTTTGGTGAACCGGAGTATGTTGACGTGCTTCGTGTCGAGCTGCTAACTCGGCCTCCCGACGCGCGTGGCCATGATCCACAACATCTTGCGCATTAGCACCTCCCCCTGCCGGGTTGTGCCCTCGTGGCGAGTTACGACAACGTGCGCTGCTTGACACAGCCGGTTCATCCTCCACGTGTCTGCTATAGCTCCGGCTTGGACGGGGAGTGGAATGAATCCTCTCACGACTGTGTGAGTATGCCTGCTGCTGGTTCAGTGCCGTTTGAAGGAGGTATCTAGCCCGACGTGCCTCAATCGCAACTGGTGATTCGCCGTAGGTTGGGAGGGCTGCTAGGCGTGAAGCGGCGGCCACGATATTGTCCAACGGGTTGGAATAATGCCCGGGAGGTGTTGGTACATACTGCGGTACAACATTGTTCCGACGAGGCGGGTCCATCATGCACGGTTGAACCGGCGCTCCTGCTCCTGGTGCCTCCGTCCGGTTCAATACTGGCTGGTTACTAGCTCCTGCTCCTGGTGTGTTGAAGAGGTTTCGTGGTTCATAACCCGACGGGAGGTGCGATCGGTACCTTCTTCTCATGACTTCTTTAGAAGCGTTCTGATCCAGCCTAATCCAGTAGGCCTGTGCTTCCAACTCGGCCCGTTCTATAGCCATCCTAGCGTTCTCTGCCGCTAAGTCTGCTTTAGCCTGAGGTATTTGATCCTTCACCTTCGCAATCTCCGCGTTGTGCTGATCCCGGGCTGCTGCATCCACCTCTACAGCCATCAATGTTGCCAAAGCATCGAACAGGTCAGACAGGACTTGAGTCGGAGGCGGCGCAGAGCTTCCCGCTCCTGCAGGCGTAGCCGTTGCTGAATCAGAGAGTATTGCTGCAGCAGTTGATGAGTGAGGCGCCGACTGTGTACCGGCCATGAAGATAGCAGCCTGGTTTGGCAGATCATGGGGGTCCGGAATATTGTTGCCCTCGGATCCCCCACCAATCCGGCCATCTTGTAACTGATAGAGCGATTCGGTCTCTCCAGAAGACTCGTCGTCGGAACAGACAACGGTTTCTCCATCGGATACCAGTCCGTCCTTGTATTCTGCTCCATGGATAGCACCTACAAAGACGTGCTTCATCACGGGCTGAACCGGCGAAGAACTTGTACGCTGAGCCGTTTCGATGATGTCGGTGCAGATGTCCGGCTCAGGGGCCGGTTCGCCAATCTTGTCGATGAAGACGTGAATCCCACCAAAGGGGACCCGGTACCCATATTCAATTGAATCGGCCTCGGGACCCCATCCTACGTTGTCGATGTAGAGCTTGTCGCGACGACTCTTCGTCATCCGGCCCACAGCGTATCCCTTGAGCCCATCAAAGATGCCCTTCAAGAACTCGAAACCATCGTGCGATAGCCCCACGGTGGGCGCCAACTGTCGTGGGTTTGTCACGGCAGATGTCCTTGTGAAAGGACTTAGTCGTGGAGCCATCGCAACGGGTTAACTTAAAGGGGTTAAACCGGACAAGGGGACACGGAGAGTTTATACTAGTTGGGCCCCTTCAATGAAGGTAAAAGCCTACGTCTAGTTGTGATTGGTATTGCATAGGTTTCGAAGGCCAGGGAGCGAATCCGCTTTGTCTAGCTCTCGAGTTGTTGTCTGTCCCTTCAACCGCTGCTGGGTTGTCCCCTTATATACATGGGTGGCGGCCGTCGGTTTACAGAGTCCCGAAGCCGGATCATAAACGTTTCCGGTTCGGTCTCTACACTTCCTATCTTACAAAGCAAGTTGCATGATTAAGTCGGTTTATATCTACAGGCCTTAACTCACTTCTGGGCCTTGGGCCTTCGTAAAGTGCCATCATCTTCACATCTTCATGGACTTCTAATCTTCATAAAGTTAATCCGGCTACTCCTGGCCAGTTTACGCCCAATAGTAATATCCCCAACAGGTATGATTTGCAGGTTTATCAGGGGTGCTATGGATCTGACATATTTCGTCCAGAATTTTGTTTAGGCTAGACAGTTCATCTCTGTTGCCTTTGGAGGGCGGCTTCTGCTGGCCTGGCCGAGAGCTTCTAAATCCGGCATTTATTACCATGCTCTTCGGGCTGTCTTCTTTATTCCGGCGCTTATTCTTGCTGCGTCATGATTTTCCGTTTCCATCCCTGACTTTGGATGTACTTGGGTCGCTGGTGCTGCATCGGGCTAACCAGCTGTCCTCGCCCGCGCAAAAACGGGTCATGAGGCTTGTTAATGCTGCCATTGTTCTCGACTTTTCTTGACCGAGGTGTCTGGCAAGCCATTTGTCTCGAACGCTATGCTTGAAAGCTGCTAAGGCTTCGGCGCCTGGACAGTCGACTATTTGGTTCTTTTTAGTGAGGAACCTATTCCAAAGTTTTCGGGCTGACTCACCGGGCTGTTGAGTTATATGACTTAAATCATCTGCATCCAGTGGTCGGACATATGTCCCTTGAAAATTTGCCCGAAAGGCGTCTTCGATCTCTTCCCAGCTTCCGATGGAGTTTTTGGGGAGGCTTTTAAGCCAGTGCCGAGCTGGCCCTTTGAGCTTGAGGGATAGGTACTTGATGGCGTGGAGATCATCTCCTCGAGCCATATGGATATGGAGGATGTAGTCCTCAATCTAGACCCCAGGGTATGTTGTTCCGTCGTACGCCTCTATGTTTACGGGTTTGAATCCCTCTGGAAATTCATGATCCAGCACCTCGTCGGTGAAACATAGAGGGTGTGCGGCACCCCTGTATTTGGGTGTACCGTGGTGTTCGGATGTTTGTTGTGTTGCATTGTATGTTGGAGCGCGCTTGCGTGGTCCATAGATGGATCTGGTTGCACTGTCCTTTTGATGCGAGCCCTTACGTGGATCGCGTACTGGTTTATGTGCGGCGTCGTTTGCTGCTTTATGTTGGCTATGAGGTCGTCTATCTGACCGGATGGCCATTTTATTTTTTAATTGTGGAGGATCTAAGGCCTTCTCATCAAATTCAGGTAGCAACTTTCGCTTCGGATAGCTCTTGGTGTGGCGGTTACTGTCGTACTTCGCTATAGTGTTGAGTACTTCACTCCATTTGATTTTGAGTGTGTCTTGTGCAGCCTTAAGCCTTTGCTTCTGTTTTTTCAGGCTCCTCGTCGTGGCAACAAGCCTTTGGTGGGTGTTATGTTGCTCCTGGCGCCTGTCCGGTGTGGTGTCGTCCGGACTGTTATCTTCGACAGAGTCGGGTTGTTCGGTTTGATTCCCCGTGTTGCCCTGGTCAGGCGATGGTTCACCCTGCTCTATCGGTGGGTCTATATGATCGTTATTTCTGCCGAGGCGGGATTTGGAGCGGCGTTTACGCCACCGCTTTGACTGTTTCTCGAGGGAACAACCCTTCGCTGCGTCCTTCCGTTCCTCATCGTTGTTTTCTTTGGGTGTGTCCACCATGTATATGTCATATGATGAGGTGGCTGTCCAGTGCCCTGTGGGCAGTGGTTCCTCTTCGCCTCCCGCATCGTCGTCCATACCGTCGATGTCTTCGGAGTCGAAGTCGAGCATGTCGGTTAAGTCATTGACAGTGGCTACTAAGTGGGTGGTGGGTGGGCGGCGAATTTCTTCGTCATCCGCATCCCAATCCTGCCGGACATAGTTCGGCCAGGACTCTCCTGACAAGGAGAGAGACCTTAATGAGTTCAGTATGTCGCCGAAGGGCGAGTGCTGAAAAATATCCGCGGGGGTAAACTCCATGATCGGCGCCCAATCGGATTCGACAGGAACGGGCGCAGGCGGTTCGGAGTCCGTGGCCGGAGAAGGATCCGGCAGTTTGACAACACGGCTCTCGTGAAGGGTAAGGTCGACATTCGGCTCGATCGCTGCTGAGGATACGGCCTCTGTGGAGGGGTCTATCCACCCGTCCATGGATGGCGCAACTGTCTCCGAATTAAAGGTCGGAGCGGCTACCGGTGCGGTTTCTTGAACACTATCCGATGGTAGAGCTAAATCGTACTCATCGTGACCGCGTGGTGCACAAGGCAGGGGCTCGAATCCGTCGAAGATCAAGTCTCCGCGGATATCGGCCGTATAGTTTAAGCTTCCAAACCTGACCTGGTGGCCAGGGGCGTAACTTTAGATCTGCTCCAGACGGCCAATCGAGTTGACCCGCAGTGCGAAGCCGCCGAACACAAATATTTGTCCGGGGAGAAAAGTCTCACCCTGGACTGCATCGCTATCGATGATAGTAGGAGCCATCAAGCCTAACGGCGACGACACATAGGAACTCTCAATGAAAGCACCAATGTCGGTGTCAAAACCGACGGATCTCGGGTAGGGGTCCCGAACTGTGCATCTAAGGCGGATGGTAACAGGAGGCAGGGGACACGATGTTTTACCCAGGTTCGGGCCCTCTTGATGGAGGTAAAACCCTATGTCCTGCTCGATTTATTCTTGATGATATGGGTATTACAAGAGTTGATCTACCACGAGATCGGAGAGGCTAAACCCTAGAAGCTAGCCTATGGTATGATTGTCCGTTTTTCTACGGACTAAAACCCTCGGTTTATACAGACACCGGAAGGGGTTAGGGTTACACAAGGTCGGTTACAAAGGAGGAGATATCCATATTCGTACTTCCTAGCTTGCCTTCCATGCCAAGTAGAGTCTCATCCGGACACGAGACGAAATCTTCAATCTTTTATCTTCATAGTCCAACAGTCCGGTCAAAGGATATAGTCCGGCTGTCCGGAGACCCCCTAATCTAGGACTCCCTCAGGAGACAAATCTTATAATTTGGGAGCCATTGTTGCACGTAGGTTGCATCTTAATAGATTTAATGGAGATTTCTTTGGTGGAATTTATGCAACCCGCATAGTTAACTTTCTTGGTGTAGCCATACGCGAAGATGATATTGATTACCTCCTGCTTACCTAGATTTTAATGCTATGGTTCACCACCAGTTTGTCGAGAGGAATGAATCACCTCTCCAGTATCGCTTAATCTTTGACAGACGTTGTGCTGTCCATATTACTTTCCCTGCTCCTACTTTCTTTGATTATCAGGCAAGAGGAGGATATGTCATTACTAGAGAGGAGGCAGATGAGTACGAGAGGAGGGCGGAGGCTGCTCGTCGCCACGCTGCAGCTCAGGAGGCGATAGCCGCTGCATCTCAGTACGACCCCAACTATTATTATGGATATCCACCAGGCCAGTCGTGGCCATAGACCAACTTAGGCCAAAAGCCTAAGCTTGGGGGAGTACATATTTCCCACCGACATTACATTCATGTTCACACACTCACTGCTAGATGTCGGTGCTCATACTTTTTCATCGTATCATCCATGCTAGTTTATTTTCCTTTTTATGCCTTCTTCTTGTGTGTCTGATTAACCTTATGAAAAACCAAAAAAATTAGTTGTAGCTTTTAATTAGTTTACTTTCCATGCTTGTAGTAGTAATTAAAAAGAAAATCTAAAAAGATTTCCTATTCTTCTTTTGCTTGTTGGGAGCTTTCCCGTGTAAATAGTTTTATTTCTTTTCATTTCTTTGGGGGTCGATAGGAGAAGACCATAATTAAATTGTTGAAGTGGCTCTTATATGCATTATTGTTGATATGACAAAAGAGCCCATATTTCCTTGTCTTCTCCTATTTATTGAATGCTTGCAGATTCCAGGTTAGTCCAATGCACGTGCACTATTATTATTATTCACATCGTTCTGTCGTGCAAGTGAAAGGCAATTATGATGATATATGATGGACTGACTGAGATGAGAAAGACTGGTATGAACTCAACCTCTTTTGTTTTTGTAAATATGATTAGTTCATCATTCGTGATTCAGCCTATTATGAATAAACATGTTTGCAATGACAACTAGAGATCATAGTGCTTATGCCATTCTTGATTAGCTATGAGTTATAATGGTTTACCTTGCGTGCCAACATGCTATTAAAATGGTTATGATGTGGTATGATAGGGTGGTATCCTCCTCTGAATGATTTAAGTGACTCGGCTTGGCACTTGTTTACGCATGTAGTTGAAACAAAATCAACATAGCCTTCACGATATTTATGTTCATGGTGGATTATATCCTACTCATGCTTGCATTCGGTGTTGATTAATTTTAATGCATGTTAATGACTATTGTCGCTCTCTAGTTGGTCGCTTCCCAGTGTTTTGCTAGCCTTCACATGTACTAAGCGGGAATACTGCTTGTGCATCCAACTCCATAAACCCCAAAGTTATTCCAAATGAGTCCACTATACCTACCTATATACGGTATCTACCTGCCATTCCAAGTAAATTTGTATGTGCCAAACTCTAAACCTTCAAATAAATATCTTGTTTTGTATGCTTGAATAGCTCATGTATCAACTAGGGCTGTCCGTATCTTCCATGTTAGGCGGGTTATTCTCAAGAGGAGTGGACTCCGCTCCTCACTCACGAGATAAATGGCTGGTCACCGGGATGCCCAGTCCCATGCTTTATGCAAACTAAATCAAAATAATTGCAAACAAAACTCCCCCTGGGACTCTTGTTAGTTGGAGGCACTCGTTGTTTCGAGCAAGCCATGGATTGATGCTTGTTGGTGGAAGGGGGAGTATAAACTTTACCATTCTGTTTGGGAACCGCCTATAATGTGTGTAGCATGGAAGATATTGTCATCTCTTGGTTGTTATGTTGACAATGAATGTATACCGCTCAAAATATTATTCACCTCTGTTTCAAAACCGAGCTCTGGCACCTCTACAAATCCCTGCTTCCCTCTGCGAAGGGCCTATCTATTTACTTTTATGCTGAGTCATCACCCTCTAATTAAAAAGCACCAGTTGGAGAGCACTGCTGCCATTTGCATTCATTACTGTTAGTTTACATTGGTTATGACTTGACTGGATCTCTTTTACCATGAATTACAATGTCTAGTCAGTCCTTGATCTTTAAAGGTGCTCTGCATTTATGTTTTGCAGTCTCAGAAAGGGCTAGCGAGATACCATCTTGTTATATCATATTATGATTGTTTTGAGAAAGTGTTGTCATTCGAGATTTATTATTATGGCTCGCTAGTTGATTATGCCATTGATATGAGTAAACTTGAGACCTATGCGTTATTGTGAATGTGGTTAGTTATAATCTTTGCTGAAAACTAGAATGTTGGCTTTACATATTTACAACAACAAGAGCAAACAGAGTTTGTAAAAGTTTTTCTTTATCACTTTCAGTTTATCAACTGAATTGCTTGAGCACAAGCAAAGGTTTAAGCTTGGGGGAGTTGATACGTCTCTGTCGTATCTACTTTTCCAAACACTTTCGCCCTTGTTTTGGACTCTAACTTGCATGATTTGAATGGAACTAACCCGGACTGACGCTGTTTTCAGCAGAATTACCATGGTGTTATTTATGTGCAGAAACAAACATTCTCGGAATGACCTGAAACTTCACGGAGAAACTTTTTGGAAAATATAAAAAATACCTGCAAAAGATGAAGGCTAGGGGGCCCACCACCTGTCCATGAGGGTGGGGGGCGCGCCTGCCCCCCTAGGGCGTGCCCCTACCTCGTGGGCCCCTGGTGCTCCTTTGACTCCAACTCCAACTCTATATATTGTGTTTCGGGGAGAAAAAACTCAGAGAGAAGAATACATCGTGTTTTACGATACGGAACCACCGCCAAGCCCTAAACCTCACGGGAGGGCTGATCTGGAGTCCGTTCGGGGCTCCGAAGAGGGGAATCTGTCGCCATCGTCATCATCAACCATCCTCCATCACCAATTTCTTGATGCTCACCGCCGTGTGTGAGTAATTCCATCATAGGCTTGCTGGACGGTGATGGGTTGATGAGATTTATCATGTAATCGAGTTAGTTTTGTTAGGGTTTGATCCCTAGTATCCACTATGTTCTGAGATTGATGTTGCTATGACTTTGCTATGCTTAATGCTTGTCACAGCGCCCGAGTGCCATGATTTCAGATCTGAACTTATTATGTTTTCATCAATATATGAGAGTTCTTGATCCTATCTTGCAAGTCTATAGTCACCTATTATGTGTTATGATCCGTTAACCCTGAAGTGACAATAATCGGGATACTTACCGGTGATGACCGTAGTTTGAGGAGTTCATGTATTCACTATGTGTTAATGCTTTGTTCCGGTACTCTATTAAAAGGAGGCCTTAATATCCCTTAGTTTCCGTAAGGCCCCGCTGCCATGGGAGGGTAGGAAAAAAGATGTCATGCAAGTTCTTTTCCATAAGCACATATGACTATATTCGGAATACATGCCTACATTACATTGATGAACTGGAGCTAGTTCTGTGTCACCCTAGGTTATGACTGTTACATGATGAACCGCATCCGACATAATTCTCCATCATCGATCCATTGCCTATGAGCTTTCCATATATTGTTCTTCGCTTATTTACTTTTCCGTTGCTATTGCTATCATCACTACAAAATACCAAAAATACTACTTTTACTACTGTTACCTTTAGCTACCGTTACCACTACTATCATACTATTACTTTGCTACTAAACACTTTGCTGCAGATATTAAGTTTCCAGGTGTGGTTGAATTGACAACTCAGCTGCTAATACTTCAGAATATTCTTTGGCTCCCCTTGTGTCGAATCAATAAATTTGGGTTGAATACTCTACCCTCGAAAACTGTTGTGATCCCCTATACTTGTGGGTTATCATCCCGCGCTGGCTCATGAGTGCCCAGATACACCTCGCAGCCCTGTCGTGCAAGCAACGTGTCCGGGCGGGGCTGTACACGCCCCGGGGCCTCCTCCCGGAGGGGGCCCCCCATCCCACGCCCAAGTGGAAGCTCCATGCTCCGCGCTGGCTGTCGACACTTCCGAGGAGCGGCTATGCCCGTGCACAAGCGGAAGCACTATATTCCGCGCTGGTGATAAACAACTGAGGGCAACCCCACGGTCGTACCAACCTCAGGGAGCCCAGAGCTCAGCGCCCAGCCTCACCACGATGCCTCCCCTCGGGAGAGTCGCGCGAGGGGGCTGGGCACGAGGGCTGCGCTCAAGTCACGCCCAAGCGCACGCCACCCAACCAGGTCCCCCGGGCCTGGGCATCCGAGCCCCTCCCGAGGCCTCGGCGAGGGCAGGTATGGAAATTGTTTGAACGTCAAGGGGGACTCCTGAGCATCGCGACTCAGGAGCCTAACTAGTCACATAGCCCCTCACTCCTTGGTCCGTCCTGGTCTTTGGTCGGCCCAATGGCGGTTGAGGTATGCGCGGGGCCGGGCTCTGCCAATGTAGAACATTAATCTATCCTCATGAACTCTCCCTATATGTTGTTTGCACGTCAAGGGGGACTCCTGAGCACCGCAACTCGGGAGCCTAACTGGTCACGTAGCCCCTCACTCCTTGTACCGTCCTGGTCTCCGGTCGGCCCAATGGCGGTTGAGGTATGCGCGGGGCCGGGCTCTGCCGACGCAGAACAAAGCAAATAAGAAGGAAAACACAAAATCTCGAAGCAAATATTACAAGCATATTGTGCTCACAATACCAAATGAAAAGTCTAAACGCCTCCACGAGGCCTGATGTATGTCGCAGGAATGAAACAAGAAGAATAGCCGCAGGTCACCCCTCGATGTCGCTGTTGCCTGTGGAAGGTGCTCCCCCATGGGCGACGATGTGCTCACCTTCACCACCAGCCGCAGGATCCGCGGCATCGCTAGACAGAGGATCAGAGACAAAGCCGCAGACTTCCCCAGCAAAGCCTCCACTTGACCTTGAACAGCTGCGGCGGCGGCTTCGTAGAGATCTTCAGCCACAGGATCCAGCAGCTCATCAAGCTGGGCGTTGGGGTCGCGGAGGTGCAGATGGCTGAAGACGCGAGTCAGTGCGGCTGAAGACAGAACGTGAACTTCTTCCTCTGCCATGGGACCGAGGCCCTCAACGACCTCCTCAAGCGCCTTCACCATGAGAGGAAGCAGCTGGGCGGGGCCCTCCTCGTCAGTGTCCAGCGGCTTCTCCAGGACATGCTCGTAGAGCATCCTCAGCGCCTTGCGAGATCTCTTCTCGAGATCGGCGAAGGCCACACGGTCTTTGGCCACGACTCGCGCCTTAGCGTTAAGATCGGCCTCTCTCGCCCCCATCTTCTACTCCAACTCTTCCAACCGGTTGCGCTTGGCAGCCTGCTTCTTCCCCAGCTCCGCGAGCTCAGCATCACGGTTCTTGACGGCTTCCTCCCGGGCCTTCATCTCCTTCTCCTCTGCTTGGCGGCGACATACCTCTTCGGCGTGCTTGTCGCATAGGCTCTGTAACTCGCCCTCCAGCGCTTGGCAGCGGTCACGGGCGGCCTTGGCGTCTTTCAGCACCGCCTCACGATCGGCTGCAGTGCCGGCGGCTCCTTGCTTCTCCCTCTCGGAAGCCACAACAGCCTGGCCCAGCGCCACGCGTACCGCCAGGTCGAAATGAAGCCAGCCGGAGGCCAACTCCAGACGCCCGGACACCAAGCGCGGGTCAGCGCTCAAGAGATCCGCCTATAGTTGGGTCATCTCTGAAAGGGCACGCTCCCAGACAGTAGCAGGAGCAGAAGGACTAGGAAGTGGAGGTGTAGCGGTAGGAGGAAGCGACATCATCACCAGGGCTTGGGAGACCGCGGGCCCTAGAGCAGCTGGGACCTTGTCATCCGTGCCAAGCACCGTCACTTCCGGAGCCAGCGGGGCTATGGGGGATGATTCCACGCGGCGATGTTCCTCCTGGCCCCGCAAGGGCGACCAGGTTGGGGAGACACGGGCGATGTTGCCTCCTTGCTCTGCGGAGGGAGGCACAGCCGCCGTACCCTTCTTCCTCTTATTCGCCGAAGATGTCAGCCTGATCAACCAAAGGCGATCGTCAGAAATAACAGGTACCAGCAGGGACAAGGCGAAGTTCGAAACACCTACCGGTCCACTGCAAGGTACTCCACCTTTCACCTATGAAGCTTGAGGCCCGACAGCATTGGGACCTGAGGGGCAGGCGCTCGGGCTTCGGTGGCGCCATGCGGTGCGGAGGCAAAACCGGATCCAGCCCCAGGAGGTGTTGGGGTGGAGGCGGCACCATGGTCCACCAGTGACGACCTACCCTTCGTCGGGATGAGGGGTTGCTCCTTCCCTCCTTGGTAGGCGTCGGCCTCGGCATCATCAGGAAGGGCGTGGAGAATCTCGGCCTTGCTTGGAGGGGAGGTCTCCCCCACCTCTTCCAGAGTCTCCTCCGAGTCCGCCTCCTCTTCCCCCTCTCCGCGGGACTCGGCAGAAGACACCTCCACCGATTTCTGCACCGAAGGAGCTCCCGAAAACACCAGCGGCACCAGCCCGCGCGCATCAAAAGTCGGCCTGGAGGCGACGAACTCCTCCCGGTCCCTGCGTTGGAACAAGGGAATGAAGGCGCTAGGCGGGTACTCCTGGTTGTCTCCGACTATGAGACACAGGACGGCGTCCAGTTCGTCGTCAGGCAGGTCCCCCGGCCTCAGGCGGGCCTTGTTTTCCCCTCCTTCAAGCTCCCAGGAGGGGCGCGCGCGCACCTGAAGTGGGGCGACCCGCAGCGTCAAGAACTCCCTCAGGAGCATCGCTCCCGTTATTTTGGCCGCCCTCGCATTGCCCGACTTCAGGTCAGTCATCGTCTGCCCCAACACTGATGATGCCCACTCATCGACAAGCTCCGCCCTGGGCCACTCCTTGCCTTGCTGGGGCGCCTCCTTCGGCAACCCCAGGCGCGGATGGGCGAGCTTGGCGTCCACCATGACCCATTTGGATCGAATGTTGTCGGCCCTCTTCCCGGTGCTCGAGATCGAGTTGGCCTTGCCGGATGCAACGAAGTTGGTGCACCCAGAGATGTGACCCTCGCTAACGCGGAGGAAGCATAAATGGTGCAGGAGCGCCACGGACGGCATCACGCCCAGGTACGCCTCACAGTAGTAGGCAAAGATGGATAGGAGGAGGACAGAGTTGGGATGGAGATGCAATGCTTGCAGCCCATAGTGGTCGAGGACTTCATAAAAGAAATCAGAGAAGGGAGGGACCAACCCGATGGCAACGCTTCTCAAAAAGAAGGGAAAGAAGGTGCTCCCCTCAGGCTCCGGCTCGTCGAAGGCAAGCCGGAGCTCCGTATTCCCCCACTCGTTGCTATCTCCCGCCGTCAGCAGGCGCACGGAGGCAAGGCTTTTCTCCGTGATAGTGGGCGCCTCAAGAGCGGGCTCGTACCAACCGGGTCCGAGGAAGTATTGACCTTGCGTGGCACCATGGGCGGCAGATGCAGAGTGAGGTTGGAGCAGATCTGTAGGTAGCGGCGGAGAAGAGCAAGAAAGGGGATCTGGAGCGAGGCAAGGAAGAAGCAATGAAGGCAAGTGCCGCTCGCGCCAACCTTTTGTCAGGTCAAGCAGTTGCCGGGGCAACATGGGGAAGCGGAGACGCCCACGTACAATCAACCGCCACGCGTCAACTGAGGCCGCAGGCTTTTGGGGTCCGCGGTGCTCCGAACTTGACCTTGGCTTCTACGCGAAGCCAAACTCGCGCACACCTTGGGCCCGGGGGCTACTGTTGGCGTTCTAGGAATGGGGGTCCCCAGACATGCCTGCCTGCGGCCCACGGCATGGCGGAGCCAGCAGGCCGTACGGCCCATCTTCACCGACAAAGCATCCAAGACCCTCGCGAGGGGCCAAGCCTCGCGAGGCGGACGATGCAAGACCTCCTATGGAGTGGCCTAGCTAGGCAGTCTCACGAGGAGCGGAGATATCAAGGCGAGGCAAACCTCATGAGGATCTTGTGACGTGAGCCATGACGATCGACACTAGGCGGGCGCCAGCGCGCGCAGCGTCCTTGTTTCCTCTTTGGTGCAAAGGGGGCAGGCGCAGCCGCGGAGTACCGAGGCATTAGGCAAAGGTTGCCATTTAGGTGCAACAAGACCAAGACCATGGACTGCAAGACGGAGGTCATCGTGGAGCCCAAGACGGCGTCACCACCAGAGCTTTGTGCAGGCGAAGACTACTTTTGTCAGGATAGCTTGTACTAGTTGTCCCCCTTCAAATTAGCCTGCCATTGTTGGCTCCCTTCCCGCTCAATATTTGGGAAGAGGACCATGGCCTCTATAAATAGGACTAGCCACCACCATAGTAGGGGGGATCCGATCAGATCCAGAAAGATCTCACCTTATCTTGAGAGACACACAAGTCCGAAATCACAAGAACACCTCAACCTCAGGAGGCTGTTCTTGCCTTGTACTGTTCATCATCAGCCCAAGAGGCAATCCACCACCACCACACTGGAGTAGGGTATTACACCACAACGGTGGCCCGAACCAGTATAAACCCCGTGTCCTTCCGTGTTGTGAGTTCATCGAGTTCGTTCGCAAGATCTTAGCGAGCTTGAGCGCAGATCGGTAGGAGGGAAAGACTTCACGCGCACCCCAGTGTTTGAACCTTAAGGGTTAGCCGGAGCCCCACGTCCGACATTGTTGATGAAGATGGGTCGTACGGCCTGCTGGCTTAGCCACGCAGCGGGCCACAGGCAGGCAAGTCTGGGGACCCCCGTTCCCAGAACGCCGACACTGTAGCATGCACGTATGGTGAACCGTTATGTTAAGAAGTCAGAGCATGATGTGTTTATTGATTGTTCTTCTTATGAGTGGCGGTCGGGGACGAGCGATGGTCTTTTCCTACCAATCTATCCCCCTAGGAGCATGCGCATAGTACTTTGCTTCGATAACTAATAGATTTTTGCAATAAGTATGTGAGTTCTTTATGACTAATGTTGAGTCCATCGATTATACGCACTCTCACCCATCCACCATTGCTAGCCTCTCTAATACCACGCACCTTTCGCTGGTACCATACACCCACCATATGCCTTCCTCAAAACAGCCACCATACCTACCTATGATGGCATTTTCATAGCCATTCCGAGATATATTGCCATGCAACTTTCCACCGTTCCATTTGCTATGACACGCTCCATCATTGTCATATTGCTTCGCATGATCATGTAGTAGACATTTTAGTTGTGGCAAAGCCACCATTCATAATTCTTTCATATAAGTCACTCATGCATCATTGCTATCCCGGCATACTGCCGAAGGCATTCATATAGAGTCATAGTTTGTTCTAGTATCGAGTTGTAATCATTGAGTTGTAAAAAAATAGAAGTGTGATGATCATCATTCATAGAGTATTGTCCCAAAAAAAGAGAAAGGCCAAATAAAAAAAGTCCCAAAAAAGAGTAAATAAATAAAAAGGGGCAATACTACTATCCTTTTTAACACACTTGTGCTTCAAAGTAGCACCATGATCATCATGATAGAGAGTCTCCTATGTTATCACTTTCATATACTAGTGGGAATTTTTCATTATAGAACTTGACTTCTATATTCCAACGATGGGCTTCCTCAAATGCCCTAGGTCTTCGTGAGCAAGCAAGTTGGATGCACACCCACTTAGTTTCTTTTGTTGAGCTTTCATACATTTATAGCTCTAGTGCATCCGTTGCATGGCAATCCCTACTCACTCACATTGATATCTATTAATGGGCATCTCCATAGCCTGTTGATACGCCTAGTTGATGTGAGACTATCTTCTCCCTTTTTGTCTTCTCCACAACCACCATTCTATTCCACCTATAGTGTTATGTCCATGGCTCACGCTCATGTATTGCGTGAAGGTTGAAAAAGTTTGAGAACACCAAAAGTATGAAACAATTGCTTGGCTTGTCATCGGGGTTTTGCATGATTTGAATACTTTGTGCGGTGAATATGGAGCATAGCCAGACTATATGATTTTGTAGGGATAACTTTCTTTGGCCATGTTATTTTGAAGAGACATAATTGCTTAGTTAGTATGCTTGAAGTATTATTATTTCTATGTCAATATTGAATTTGTGTCTTCAATCTTTCGGATCTGAATATTCATACCACAATTAAGAGAATTACATTGAAATTATGCCAAGTAGCATTCCACATCAAAAATTCTGTTTTTATCATTTACCTACTCGAGGACGAGCGGGAATTAAGCTTGGGGATGCTTGATACATCTCCAATGTATCTATAATTTTTTATTGTTCCATGCTATATTATATCCTGTTCTGGACATTATTGGGCTTTATTATACACTTTTATATATTTTTTGGGACTAACCTATTAACCGGAGGCCCAGCCCAGAATTGCTATTTTTTGCCTATTTCAGAGTTTCGCAGAAAAAAATATCAAATGGAGTCCAAACGGAATGAAACCTTCGGGAACGTGATTTCCGGAACGAACATGATCCAGAGGACTTGGACCCTACGTCAAGCAATCAACCAGGAAGGCACAAGGTAGGGGGTGAGCCTACCCCCCCAAGCGTGCCCTCCACCCTCGTGGGGCCCATGTTGCTCCACCGACGTACTCCTTCCTCCTATATATACCTGCGTACCCCCAAACTACCAGATACGGAGCCAAAACCCTAATTCCACCACTGTAACTTTCTGTATCCACGAGATCCCATCTTGGGGCCTTTTCCGGAGCTCCGCCGGAGGGGGTATCGATCACGGAGGGCTTCTACATCAACACCATAGCCTCTTCGATGAAGTGTGAGTAGTTTACTTCAGACCTACGGGTCCATAGTTTTTAGCTAGATGGCTTCTTCTCTCTTTTTGGATCTCAATACAAAGTTCTCCCCCTCTCTTGTGGAGATCTATTCGATGTAATCTTCTTTTGCGGTGTGTTTGTTGAGACCGATGAATTGTGGGTTTATGATCAAGTTTATCTATGAACAATATTTGAATCTTCTCTGAATTCTTTTATGTATGATTGGTTATATTTGCAAGTCTCTTCGAATTATCAGTTTGGTTTGGCCTACTAGATTGATCTTTCTTGCAATGGGAGAAGTGCTTAGCTTTGGGTTCAACCCTGCGGTGTCCTTTCCCAGTGACAGTAGGGGCAGCAAGGCACGTATTGTATTGTTGCCATCGAGGATAACAAGATGGGGTTTATATCATATTGCATGAGTTTATCCCTCTACATCATGTCATCTTGCTTAAAGCGTTACTCTGTTGGCTTGAACTTAATACTCTAGATGCATGCTAGATAGTGGTTGATGTGTGGAGTAATAGTAGTAGATGCAGGCAGGAGTCGGTCTACTTGTCTCGGATGTGATGCCTATATACATGATCATACCTAGATATTCTCATAACTATGCTCAATTCTGTCAATTGCTCAACAGTAATTTGTTCACCCACTGTAATAATTATGCTCTCGAGAGAAGCCTCTAGTGAAACCTATGGCCCCTGGGTCTATTTTCCATCATATTAATCTTCCAATACTTAGTTATTTCCTTTGCCATTTATTTTACTTGCATATTTATTTCTCTTTATCATAAAAATACCAAAAATATTATCTTATCATATCTATCAGATCTCACTCTCATAGGTGACCATGAAGGGATTGACAACCCCTTTATCACATTGGTTGCGAGGAGTTTATTTGTTTGTGTAGGTGTGAGGGACTCGTGCGTGGCCTCCTACTGGATTGATACCTTGGTTCTCAAAAACTGAGGGAAATACTGATGCTGCTCTGCTGCATCACCATTTCCTCTTCAAGGGAAAACCAACGCAGCGCTCAAGAGGTATCAAGGGGGAGGTCAAATCACCCTCCTTCCTTTCTCCCATAGGTCAGCTGCCATAGGGGGGTGGGCCAGCCCCTTGTGGGCTAGTGTGATCCCCTGTATTGGCCCAATAGGCTCATCATCCTCCCGGGGCTTCTCGAAACCCCTTCCGGTGATACGATGACTACCTGGTACTACCCAAAACCCTTCTGGTGTCCAAATAGTATCGTCCTACATATCAATATTTACCTCTAGACCATTCCGGATCTCTTCTTCATGTCCATGATCTCATCCGGGACTCCAAACAATGTTCGGTCATCAATTCCATATAACTCATGTAACACTGCATTATCAACGAACGTTAAGCGTGCTGTCGTGGAAGTGTCACGACAGATTTCCTCGTAGAAGGACTTAGTTGTGGAGCCATTGCAACGAGGTTAACTTAAAGGGGTTAAAACAGGACAAAGGACACAGAGAATTTATACTAGTTTGGCCCCTTACGGTGAAGGTAAAAGCCTACTCTAGTTTGAGGTGGTATTGCTAGGGTTTTGATTACCAGGGAGCAAACATGCTTTGCTTGGCTTTCGTCTTGTTGTTTCTTGCCCTAAGACGCTGTCGGGTCGTCCCCTTATATACATGGGTTGACGCCCTGTGGCCTATAGAGTCTCGTCCGGCTCATACAGTCGTGTCCGGCTCGGTGACTTATCTTACATGCCTTACAATACAAGTTTACATATACATGGCGGTTTACACTTACGGGCCTTAAGCCGCCCCCAGAATTGGGCCCTTTAACAAGCCTATCTATGAACCACCATCCTTAGCATATTCTTGGGCTTCATTTAGATGAACCGCCATAATGGATGATCCGGCCCCTCCTGGGCGGGTCATATCTGATAGTCATATCCCCAACATTAGGCCCCGGGTTGATTTGAACTTGTTCATGTCAATCTTCAACATTTAGAAAAAAAATTCCTTCCTCTTCCTGTGCCGTGCTGTAACCCGCCATGACATCATCTTGGGAAATTGCTTTAACCCGCCATAACGTCACCTGTAATTAATATGACGCATGGCCCAAATAAATCTTTTTCTTAACTGACCCTTCCAAAAATCGAGGCGCTCACGCCGTCACATATCCACCTTTTTGTGTCCTCGATTCCCACGCATGCCATTTATCCTTCCGGCCTTATAAATAAGGCCACGAGCTCACTTCTCATTCTCCCCCTTTGCCTTCTCTCCTTCTTATTCCTCCTCACGACTTCCCAGTGCACCCGAGCTCCGCCGCCGTCAACCTTCGTCTCCTTCATCGACTCCGGCCGTTGCATCACCCTGAACGGACCAGAGCACCGCAGCGCCTTTCCGCTGTCTCTTCAGCATCAATAAGTCTTCCCCTTCCTCGCCATGGATCTATCATTAGGGTTTCAGTGTTCATCGGTGTTCGTCACCGCCCTTGTTCCTTCTTGCTTAGATTCATGGCTTAGACTGAAAACCACATAAACCTTACGCGACAACAGTTTTAGCACTTATTTTTTATATCATACCATATCTTTCATACAACAGATCTCATCTGAACACCCCTGCTCTTCTGCTGCTGCCACCTTAGGTTTTAGTTTTATTCCATTTTTCTGAGTAGCTGCAAATCCAATCTTATATCCTTAATCTATGGAACCTGTTTGTCTCAACACTTAGTAAAATTTTGCTCTTGTCAGATCCTAAATACCAATACGTGTCATGGCGGCTTACATGTCCGTCTTATAATTACCCATATATCATTAGTCCTCACTTAAGCCGCCATTCTAAATATATATACATACTGTAACTGTTCACATGTGATTTCACCAATCTGATTTGAACCGATCAAAATTCCCCTTTCTTTAGGCTTTCTCTCTTCGCAATGCCGCCAAAGACACTATATGCATGCAACTGGGTTCCCTCCATTGTCACTGAGGGCATGCTTAAAGACTTTGTCAAAATCAGATATTTGCCAGAAAAGAATGTCATGCACTACCGTGCCCATGAACCGGGCGAAGAAATACCTCAACCGAAGGAGGGCGAAGTCATCGTATTCACTGATCATATGAATCGGGGTTTCTCACCACCCGGCTGTAAGTTTTTCCGATATGTCCTACACTTCTTCCAGCTCCATCCTCAAGACATTGGACCCAACTCCGTGTCGAATATCTGCAACTTTCAAGTCTTCTACGAAGTATACCTTCAAGAGGAGCCGAGTGTTGAGCTTTTTAGAGAATACTTTTATTTGAACCGCCAGAATGAGTTTATGAACGGCCCTAGCTTGGAACTTGGCGGAATTTCGATTCAACGCAGAAGAGACGCCATCTTCTCTTATGCCTGCCTGCCGAGTCACCCAAAAGATTGGAATCATACATGGTTTTATTGCAAAGATACTTCTCTGGCTGACGAATATCCATTGTCGGGTTATCGCGCTGAACGTCTTGACCCGAAACATGATCTTCCGGGAAAGCTTTCAGCCACTGAACATAGGAAACTTTCACCCACCATAGTGAAAGTTAAAGCTCTGCTGGGAAACGGATTAACTGGCATTGACTTAGTTCAATGCTGGGCTGCATGGCGGATCATACCCTTGAGCCGCCGGCCAGGGTTAATGTGTACATACTCAGGCGGCACAAAGGATCCATTACGCCATAGCCCTTTGCGTCTATCTGATGACACACTTATTGAAATGACAAGAACTCTATTAAATGAAGATCCTGAGGATTGCAGTAAAGTAGGTCTAAACCCTTTCTGCAAACTTAACCCACCACCGGATGTGAGTCTCTGAACTTATTTACCTTTACTTCATTATTCAAACATTTTGCTAACTCAACTTTGATGACTTTTACAGGGTAAGTCTGATTTTTGGAAGAAGACATATGATCATGAAGCTGCCAAGAAGGCCGGGGCTGCCAAGAAAGCCGCCAAGAAAACCGTTAACAAGACGGCCAAGAAGAAAAAGAAACCAAGGGCCTCTGATCTGATTAATCTGGATGACACCTCTGAGTCGGAGGTAACCCTTGACTCTCTTGGCTTGTTTTTCAATTATCTTATTGGCACTGACTATTATCAGGATGACACAGGAGCCAGCCAAGCAGCTGAAGAAGAGGTAACTATTATTTCCTCCAGCTCAGACCCTTTGCCAAGACAGAAACTTCGGCAAGTGACCGGAAAGTATGGTTTTCATACCCCTTGGCTTATTTAGATCCTCACTTTCTTTTGAAATGACAGCAACACGAGAATCAACGTCAGACCCGGACCAATGGAGGTGAAGAATTATCCTCCGGTTTACCGAACACTCCCGCTCCTCGAAAACGGCGAAAAGAGGTTCTTTTCTAACTTGCTCCTTTAACCCACTAGCGGATCTCATTTGACTATCACTTAACTCTGTTGATGACTATTGACCAGGAACTTGCCCGTTCTTCCTCTGGCAACTCATCACAAACCGAGTTGTCGGCTTTTAAAATTGCCCCTGAGTAATGGCAATTAATTTTACTCTGCAACTCTTTTATACTCTTATATTTATACTCACTTGTCATAACCTGTGGAGTGGTCAAGCAAAGCCTCACAAGAAGGCGAAGGTGACCAAGCCAACTGAGGCACCTGAATTTGTTGATCCGGAGAAGCAAGTTCTTCCACCTGAGGCTTCTGATAAACAGCCAGAAGAACTTGCCACAGACACTCCGCCTAAAATTCCTGACTTCTCCTGTGATCATACTGACGCCAATCCTGTGCTCACCGAATCATTCAATCCACTTAAGCCGCCAGAAGAACATGGTGAAGATGTTATCATTACTGGCACCAGCTTCAGAGAACCGAGACTCCCAACTATCTTGGCCAAGCACTCCACTGAAGATGAGTTTATTGAGAGGCGAAAGATCAAATTTGACATTACTGACTACTCTCAACTGACTGTCAATGAAGTATTGTCTAGTTATCTTAACCAAGTTCATTCCAGTCGCGACCATGAGATTGATATGGTGAAACAGATGCACCAAAAATACGAGGTATGACTTTCGGCTTTTAAATAAGTTATGTATATCCTGCCAGTCCCCAAGTCTATTGGCTATGATAAGATTGAATAGGCTGTAGACTTTAGAAGAATCCATAAGCTTCTATGATAGACTCCCTCTAAGTCCTGTTTAGAATTAAACTGGATGTTGAAGTAGTTTAACTTTTGCATCTGTAGTCCCCAAGGGCTGGTTTAATCAGCATGAATGAGTAGGTCCTATTTATCTTGTGTAAGAAAGTAGAGCTTAATTGCATAGTCCCCATGAGTCGGCTGAGACTGTTTATAGCACATCCGGCTCATCATTAATAAGATACAAGCAATATGCATTAGCCTCCAAGTGCCAAGTAGTATTGCTTGCAAAGTGCTTGGGGCTTTATTCATAAGAGTCGTTTACTTGAAAAAATTGCTTTGACGGACATTAGCCCCCAAGTGCCAAGTGTTGTTGCTTGCAAAGGACTTGGGACTTATATTATTGTAATCCGCCATGAACGTGTTTGACAAGTCTGCGCTTCGTGCAGGCTGCTGATACGTCCATTTTGCATCATGCTTTTATATCGATATTTATTGCATTATGGGCTGTTATTACACATTATGTCACAATACTTATGCTTATTCTCTCTTATTTTACAAGGTTACATGAAGAGGGGGAATGCCGGCAGCTGGAATTCTGGGCTGGAAAAGGAGCAAATATTAGAGACCTATTCTGCACATCTCCAAAAGTCCTGAAACTTCACGGGAGCACATTTCAGAATATATAAAAGTATTGGGCGAAAGAAGTACCAGAGGGGGGCCACCCACTATCCACGAGGGTGGGGGGCGTGCCCCTGCCTCGTGGGCCCCCTGGCAGCCCTCTGATGCCCATCTTTGTCTATATGGAGTCTTTGGTCGAGGAAAAATCATAAGCAAGCTCACGGGACGAAACTCCACCGCCACGAGGCAGAACCTTGGCGGAACCAATCTAGGGCTCCGGTGGAGCCTTCTGCCGGGGAAACTTCCCTCCGGGGGGAATCATCACCATCGTCATCACCAATGATCCTCTCATCGGGAGGGGGTCAATCTCCATCAACATCTTCACCAGCACCATCTCCTCTCAAACCCTAGTTCATCACTTGTATCCAATCTTTGTATCAAAACCTCAGATTGGTACCTGTAGGTTGCTAGTAGTGTTGATTACTCTTTGTAGTTGATGCTAGTTGGTTTATTTGGTGGGAGATCATATGTTCAGATCCATTATGCATATTAATACCCCTCTGATTATGAACATGAATATGCTTTGTGAGTAGTTACGTTTGTTCCTGAGGACATGGGAGAAGTCTCGCTATAGGTAGTCATGTGAATTTGGTATTCGTTCGATATTTTGATGAGATGTATGTTGTCTTTCCTCTAGTGGTGTCATGTGAACGTCGACTACATGACACTTTACCATTGTTTGGGCCTAGAGGAAGGCATTGCTAAGTAATAAGTAGATGATGGGTTGTTGGAGTGACAAAATCTTAAACCCTAGTTTATGCGTTGCTTCGTAAGGGGCTGATTTGGATCCATATGTTTCACGCTATGGTTATGTTTCCCTTAATACTTCTGTTGTAGTTGTAGATGCTTGCAATAGGGGTTAATCATAAGTGGGATGCTTGTCCAAAGAAGGATAGTACCCAAGCACTGGTCCACCCACATATCAAATTATCAAAGTACCGAACGCGAATCATATGAGCGTGATGAAAACTAGCTTGACGATAATTCCCATGTGTCCTCGGGAGCGCTTTCCTTTATATAAGAGTTTGTCCAGGCTTGTCCTTTGCTACAAAAAGGATTGGGCCATATTGCTGCACCTTATTTACTTTTATTACTTGTTACCCGTTACAAATTACCTTATCACAAAACTATCTATTACCGATAATTTTAGTGCTTGCAGAGAATACCTTGCTAAAAACCGCTTATCATTTCCTACTACTCCTCGTTGGGTTCGACACTCTTACTTATCGAAAAGGCTACGATAGATCCCCTACACTTGTGGGTCATCAAGACTCTTTTCTGGCGCCGTTGCCGGGGAGTGAAGTGCCTTTGGTAGGTGGAATTTGGTAAGGAAAAATTTATATAGTGTGCTGAAATTTACTGTCACTTGTTACTATGGAACATAATCCTTTGAGGGGCTTGTTCGGGGTATCTTCACCCCGACCAATAGAGCAAAGAGTTGCTCCTCAACCTACTGAACCTACTGAAAATGTTTACTTTGAAATCCCTTCGCGTATGATAGAGAAACTGTTAGCTAATCCTTTCACAGGTGATGGAACATTACATCCCGATTTGCACCTAATCTATGTGGATGAAGTTTGTGGATTATTTAAGCTTGCAAGTATGCCTGAGGATGTTATCAAAAAGAAGGTCTTCCCTTTATCATTGAAGGGAGAGGCCTTGACATGGTTTAGGCTATGTGATGATATGGGATCATGGAACTACAATCGATTGAAATTGGAGTTTCATCAGAAGTTTTATCCTATGCATCTTGTTCATCGTGATCGTAATTATATATATAATTTTTGGCCTCGCGAAGGAGAAAGCATCGCTTAAGCTTGGGGGAGGCTTAAGTCAATGTTATATTCATGCCCCAATCATGAGCTCTCAAAATAAATGATTATTCAAAAAATTTATGCTCGGCTTTCTCTGGGTAATCGATCCATGCTCAATACTTCTTGTATTGGATCTTTTATGATGAAGACTATTGAATTCAAATTGGATTAATTGGAGATAATTAAACGCAAATCTGAAGATTGGGATCTCAACGAAGGTAAGGAGTCAGGTATAACACCTAAGTTTGATTGTGTTAAATCTTTTATGGATACCAATGCTTTTCATGAATTTAGCACTAAATATGGACTTGACTCTGAGATAGTAGCTTCTTTCTATGAATCCTTTGCTGCTCATGTTGATCTCCCTAAGGATAAGTGGTTTAAATATAATCCTCCCATTGAAGTAAAATTAGTTGCACCTATTAAAGTTGAAGAAAAGACTATCACTTATAATGATCATGTTGTTCCTACTGCTTATATTGAGAAACCACCTTTCCCTGTTAGAATAAAGGATCATGCTAAAGCTTCAATTGTGGTCAACAAAAGCAATATTAAGACACCCAAACCCTCTGAGCAAATTAAAGTTGAACCTAGTGTTGCTATGGTTAAAGATCTCTTGGCCAATAATATTGATGGGCATGTTATTTACTTCTGTGATGAAGCTGCAAGAATTGCTAGACCTGATACTAAAACTAAACATAGACTTGTTGTAGGCATGCCTGTTATTTCTGTTAAAATAGGAGATCATTGCTATCATGGCTTATGTGACATGCGTGCTAGTGCAAGTGCAATACCTCATTCCTTATACAAAGAAATTATGCATGATATTGCACCTGCTGAGATAGAAGAGATTGATGTTACAATTAAGCTTGCCAATAGAGATACAATTTCACCAGTTGGGATTGTTAGAGATGTTGAAGTCTTGTGTGGGAAAGTTAAATACCATGCTGATTTTCTTGTTCTTGGTTCCCCACAAGATAACTTTTGTCCCATTATATTTGGTAGACCCTTCTTGAATACTGTTAATTCTAAGATAGACTGCAATAAAGATATTGTTTCTGTTCGTTTAGGGGATATGTCTCATGAATTTAATTTTGCTAAATTTCATAGACAACCCCATGATAAAGAATTGCCTAGTAAAGATGAAATTATTGGTCTTTCTTCTATTGCCGTGCCTCCTAGTGATCCTTTAGAACAATATTTGCTAGACCATGAAAATGATATGTTTATGAATGAAAGAAGGGAAATAGATGAAGTATTCTTTAAACAAGGACCTATTTTGAAGCACAACTTGCATGTTAAAATTCTAGGGGATCCTCCTCCACCCAAGGGTGATCCCGTGTTTGAGCTTAAGCCTTTACCTGATACTCTTAAATATGCTTATCTTGATGAGAAAGAGGTTTATCATGTTATTATTATGCTAACCTTTCAGAGCATGAAGAAAAGAAATTATTGAAAACTCTGAAGAAGCACCGTGCTGCTGTTGGATATACTCTTGATGATCTTAAGGGCATTAGTCCCACTCTATGCCAGCACAAAATAAAACTGGAGAAAGATTCTAAACTGGTTGTTGATCACTGCTACCTCTTGACCACTGCGTTGGTTTTCCCTTGAAGAGGACAGGGTGATGCAGCAAAGTAGCGTAAGTATTTCCCTCAGTTTTTGAGAACCAAGGTATCAATCCAGTAGGAGGCCATGCACGAGTCCCTCGCACCTACACAAACAAATAAAATCCTCGCAACAAACGCAATAAAGGGGTTGTCAATCCCTTCACGGTCACTTATGAAAGTGAGATCTGATAGATATAATAAGATAATATTTTTGGCATTTTTATGATAAAGATGCAAAGTAAATAAAGCAAAATAAAAACGGTGCAAGAAATAGCTTGTTGATGGAATTAATATGATAGAAAATAGACCCGGGGCCATAGGTTTCACTAGTGGCTTCTCTCGAGAGCATAAGTATTATGGTGGGTAAACAAATTACTGTTGAGCAATTGACAGAATTGAGCATAGTTATGAGAATATCTAGGTATGATCATGTATATATGCATCACGTCCGAGACAAGTAGACCGACTCCTGCCTGCATCTACTACTATTACTCCACACATCGACCGCTATCCAGCATGCATCTAGAGTATTAAGTTCAAAAGAATAGAGTAACGCTATAAGCAAGATGACATGATGTAGAGGGATAAACTCATGCAATATGATATAAACCCCATCTTGTTATCCTCGATGCCAACAATACAATACGTGCCTTGCTGCCCCTACTGTCACTGGGAAAGGACACCGCAAGATTGGACCCAAAGCTAAGCACTTCTCCCATTGCAAGAAAGATCAATCTAGTAGGCCAAACCAAACTAATAACTCGAAGAGACTTGCAAAGATAACCAATCATACATAAAAGAATTCAGAGAAGATTCAAATATTGTTCATAGATAAACTTGATCATAAACCCACAATTCATCGGTCTCAACAAACACACCGCAAAAGAAGATTACATCGAATAGATCTCCACAAGAGAGGGGGAGAACATTGTATTGAGATCCAAAAAGAGAGAAGAAGCCATCTAGCTAATAACTATGGACCAGAAGGTCTGAGGTAAACTACTCACACATCATTGCAGAGGCTATGGTGTTGATGTAGAAGCCCTCCGTGATCGATGCCCCCTCCAGTGGAGCTCCGAAAAAGGCCCCAAGATGCGATCCCACGGGTACAGAAGGTTGTGGCGGTGGAATTAGGGTTTTGGCTCCGTATATAGTAGTTTGGGGGTACGTAGGTATATATAGGAGGAAGAAGTACGTCGGTGGAGCAACATGGGCCCCACGAGGGTCGAGGGCGCGCCTGGGGGAGGGTAGGCGCGCCCCCCTACCGCGTGCCTTCCTGGTTGCTTTATTGACATAGGGTCCAAGTCCTCTGGATCTTGTTCGTTCCAAAAATCACGTTCCCGAAGGTTTCATTTTGTTTGGACTCCGTTTGATATTCTTTTTCTGCGAAACTCTGAAATAGGCAAAAAAACAACAATTCTGGGTTGGGCCTCCGGTTAATAGGTTAGTCCCAAAAATAATATAAAAGTGTATAATAAAGCCCAATAATGTCCAAAATAGAATATAATATAGCATGGAACAATCAAAAATTATAGATACGTTGGAGACGTATCAAGCATCCCCAAGCTTAATTCCTGCTCGTCCTCGAGTAGGTAAATGGTAATAACAGAATTTTTGATGTGGAATGCTACTTGGCATAATTTCAATGTAATTCTCTTAATTGTGGTATGAATATTCAGATCCGAAAGATTCAAGACAAAAGTTTAATATTGACATAGAAATAATAATACTTCAAGCATACTAACTAAGCAATTATGTCTTCTCAAAATAACATGGCCACAGAAAGTTATCCCTACAAAATCATATAGTCTGGCTATGCTCTATCTTCACCACACAAAGTATTTAAATCATGCACAACCCCGATGACAAGCCAAGAAATTGTTTCATACTTTTGGTGTTCTCAAACTTTTTCAATCTTCACGCAATACATGAGCGTGAGCCATGGACATAGCACTATATGTGGAATAGAATGGTGGTTGTGGAGAAGACAAAAAGGGGGAAGATAGTCTCACATCAACTAGGTGTACTAACGGGCTATGGAGATGCCCATTAATAGATATCAATGTGAGTGAGTAGGGATTGCCATGCAACGGATGCACTAGAGCTATAAGTATATGAAAGCTCAACAAAAGGAACTAAGTGGGTGTGCATCCAACTCACTTGCTCACGAAGACCTAGGGCATTTTGAGGAAGCCCATCATTGGAATATACAAGACAAGTTCTATAATGAAAATTCCCACTAGTATATGAAAGTGATATCATGGGAGACTCTCTATCATGAAGATCATGGTGCTACTTTGAAGCACAAGTGTGGTAAAAGGATAGTAGCATTGTACCTTCTCTCTTTTTCTCTCATTTTTTGGGCCTTTTCTCTTTTTTTAGGGCCTCCCCTTTTTTAGTACGGAGTCTCATCCCGACTTGTGGGGGAATCATAGTCTCCATCATCCTTTCCTCACTTGGGACAATGCTCTAAAAATGATGATTGTCGGTGTCAAAACTGGCGAATCTCGGGTAGGGGGTCCCGAACTGCGCGTCTAAGGCGGATGGTAATAGGAGGCAAGGGACACGATGTTTACCCAGGTTCGGACCCTCTTCAAGGAGGTAATACCCTACGTCCTTCTTGATTGTTCTTGATGATATGAGTATTACAAGAGTTGATCTACCACGAGATCGTAGAGGCTAAACCCCAGAAGCTAGCCTATGGTATGATTGTATGTTGTCCTACGGACTAAACCCTCCGGTTTATATAGACACCGGAGCAGGCTAGGGTTACACAGATTCGGTTACAAGGGAGGATATCTACATATCCATATTGCCAAGCTTGCCTTCCACGCCAAGGAATGTCCCATCCAGACACGGGACGAAGTCTTCAATCTTGTATCTTCATAGTCTAACAGTCCGGATGGGACTTTCCTTGGCGTGGAAGGCAAGCTTGGCAATACGGATATGTAGATCTCCTCCCTTGTAACCGACTCTGTGTAACCCTAGCCCCCTCCGGTGTCTATATAAACCGAAGGGCTTAGTCCGTAGGATAACATACAATCATACCATAGGCTAGCTTCTAGGGTTTAGCCTCTATGATCTCATGGTAGATCAACTCTTGTAATACTCATATCATCAAGAAAAATCAAGCAGGACGTAGGGTATTACCTCCTTCAAGAGGGCCCGAACCTGGGTAAACATCGTGTCCCTTGCCTCCCGTTACCATCCGCCTTAGACGCACAGTTCGGAACCCCCTACCCGAGATCTGCCGGTTTTGACACCGACATTGGTGCTTTCATTGAGAGTTCCACTGTGCTGTCACTGTAAGCCTTGATTGCTCCTTCAATCATCGGTAACGATGCGGTCCAGGGTGAGGTTTTCCTCCCCGGACAGATCTTCATATTCGGCGCCTTCGCACTACGGGCCAATTTGCTTCGCCATCTGGAGCAGATCGAGAGCTACGCCCCTGGCCATCAGGTCAGGATCGGATACTTAAACTACACTGTCGACATCCGCGGACACTTGATCTTCGACGGATTCGAGCCCATGTCAGGTGTGCTGCACAGTCATGACGAGCACGATGTAACTCTGTCGTCGGATAGTGTTCGGGAGATCGCATCTGCAACTACACCGGCCTTCAATCCGGAGCAGATTGCGCCATCCGAGGAAGGAGGGATAGACCCCGCCATGGAGGCTGTACCCTCAGTGGCGATGGAGCCGGATACTGACTTCACCCCTTATGAGAGCCGTGTCGCCGAACCACTAGATTCGTCTCCGGCCACGGACTCCGAGCCGCCTGCATTTGTGCCTATCAAATCCGATTGGGCGCCGATCATGGAGTTCACCTCCGCGGATATCTTTCAGCACTCGCCTTTCGGTGATGTGCTAAATTCATTAAGGTCTCTTTCCTTGTCAGGAGAACCTTGGCCAAACTATGTCCGGCTAGAATGGGATGCGGACGACGAAGAAATTCGCTACCCACCCACCACCCACTTAGTAGCCACTGTCGACGATTTAACCGACATGCTCGACTTCGACTCCAAAGACATCGATGGTATGGACGACGAAGCAGGAGACGAATAGGAACCACCGCCCACAGGGCGCTGGACCGCCACCTCATCATATGATATATACATGGTGGACACCCCCAAAGAAAGCAATGGCGACGAGACAGCGAAGGATGACCCCTCCAAGAAGCAACCCTAGCGCCGACGTCAGCGGCGCCGCTCTAAGTCCCGCCACAGCAAAAGTAGTGATACCGGCACAGGAGATAATAACACTCCAGATAGTGCCGAAGACAACCAAAATCCCCTCCAGCACGATGTAGAGGGGGAGGATGAACAAGCTAGCCCTCCAGAGCAAGCGGCAGATGGCGAACCGGAGGAGGACAATTACATGCCTCTCTTCGAGGACGAGGCGAGCCTCGGCGATGAAGAATTTATCGTGCCTGAAGATCCCGTCGAGCAGGAGCGCTTCAAGCGCCGGCTTATGGCCACAGCAAATAGCCTGAAGAAAAAGCAACAACAGCTTCAAGCTGATCAAGACTTGCTAGCAGACAGATGGACCGAAGTCCTTGCGGCCGAGGAATTCGAACTCGAGCGCCCCTCCAAGAGTAACCCAAAATGCAGGTTGCTACCTCACCTCGAGGAGGAAGCATTGAAACCTCCGTCACCAGTGTACGATGCGGGTGACCGGCCACCGCATGCCCGAGCCAAAGAGGCGTTTCAGCCCGAAGTTCAGCCCGCACCCCGCCCGCCACTCAATCAAAAATACCAAGGCCAGGGGCAACACACGGGACCTACGAGACGTATTGGATAGCAGGGCAAAACATGCAAGGTCAATATACGGGTCACGGGGGTGCACGCCAACGCGGGACGATGAGCGTCACGCCGGATACACTAAAGGCAAATCCAGCCGGGCCGAATACAGCAGACAAGACTCATATGAACTGCGTCGTGATATAGCCCGGCACAGAGGCGCCGCACACCCCCTATGCTTCACTGATGAAGTTATGGATCACGAATTCCCGGAGGGTTTTAAACCCGTAAATATCGAATCGTATGATGGTACAACAGATCCCGCTGTATGGATTGAGGATTTCCTCCTTCACATCCATATGGCTCGCGGTGACGATCTACATGCCATCAAGTACCTACCACTAAAACTCAAAGAACCAGCTCGGCATTGGCTGAATAGCTTGCCAGCAGACTCCGTCGGCAGTTGGGAGGATTTGGAGGACGCATTCCTTGACAACTTCCAAGGCACTTATGTGCGACCATCGGATGCTGATGACTTGAGCCATATAACTCAGCAGCCAGGGGAATCGGCCAGGCAATTCTGGACACGGTTCATAACTAAGAAAAACCAAATTGTCGATTGTCCGGATGCAGAGGCCTTAGCGGCATTCAAGCATAACATCCATGACGAGTGGCTTGCCCGGCACCTTGGCCAAGAGAAGCCGAAGTCTATGGCAGCCCTCACGACACTCATGACCCGCTTTTGCGCGGGCGAGGATATCTGGCTGGCTCGCAGCAACAACACATCACAGAATTCGGGCACTTCGGATACCAAAGATGCCAACGGCAGAACATGTCGTAACAGACCAAAGCGCCGCAACAACGGCGATAACACCGATGACATGGCAGTCAATGCCGGATTCAGAGGCTCTAGATCTGGTCAGCGGAAAAAGCCATTCAAAAGAAGTACTCCGGCTCCGTCCAGTTTGGATCGCATACTGTATCGCTCGTGTCAAATCCACGGCACCCCAGACAAGCCAGCTAATCACACCAATAGAGAATGCTGGGTGTTCAAGCAGGCCAGCAAGTTAAATGCCGAAAACAAGGACAAGGGGTTGCATAGTGATGACGAGGAGGAGCCCAGGCCGCCGAACACAGGAGGACAGAAGGGATTCCCCCCACAAGTGAAGACGGTGAACATGATATACGCAACCCACATTCCCAAGAGGGAACGGAAGCGTGCACTAAGGGACATCTATGTGATGGAGCCCATCGCCCCAAAGTTCGACCCATGGTCCGCTTGTCCGATCACTTTTGATCGCAGGGACCACCCCACTAGTATCCGTCATGGCGGATCCACCGCACTAGTCCTAGACCCCATCATCGACGGATTTCACCTCACTCGAGTCCTTATGGACGGCGGCAGCAGGCTAAACCTGCTCTATCAGGATACAGTGCAAAAAATGGGTATAGATCCCTCGAGGATCAAACCCACCAAAACCACCTTTAAGGGCGTAATCCCAGGTGTAGAGGCCCATTGCACGGGCTCAATCACACTGGAAGTGGTCTTTGGATCTCCGGACAACTTCCGAAGCGAGGAGTTAATCTTCGATATCATCCCGTTTCGCAGTGGCTATCACGCACTGCTCAGGCGAACCGCATTCGCAAAGTTCAATGCGGTACCGCACTACGCATACCTCAAGCTCAAGATGCCAGGACCTAGGGGGTCATAAAGTGAATGGAAACACAGAACGCTCGCTCCGCACGGAGGAGCACACTGCAGCCCTCGCAACAGAAGCACAAAGCATCCTTTTAAGGCAAACCACTAATTCCGCGATACAGCCCCCAGACACCTTCAAGCGAGTCCGGAGTAAACTGCAACAGGATCGCCTGGCATGTTCTGAGCTCGCCTAGCAATTCAGCCCCCGTCCCATTCCCAGTCAAGCGACGAAATCTGTGCCACGCGTACATAATTACGCACTGAAAATACCATGGACATAGGTGGGGGCATGATCAAGGCACGTCCCGCAATGCGGCTTAACCGCCCTAGGGGTTGTATACCTTTATCATTCTTTCTCTTTCATGACCTAACTCTCTGGAAGCACTTTCCGGCAGTATGATTGCCAGACACATTACGGGAAGGAAAAACCAAGGAGGCAAGAAGCTAAGACATACACGGGAACCCTTAGTCAGTACACCAGGGGCTTCCGTTTACCGATAATACGTCGCGAGAAGTCCGAACACTTTCGACAGTGCGGCACCCCGAACTTATAGCATTATATGCATCAGCTCCGAATCATGTCTTGGGTCAATAGTTGGGTTTGCCCGGCTCCCATGCTTTGGTACCTTACGTTCCGCTATATAGGCTAAGGTAGCGGTGGGAGAACTACTGCGATTGTGTCCCGGTTCTTCCGGACGAGCACCTCAGTAGAGAAAGCCAAAAACTGACTGTCATGATAAGGTGAGAGACTGGTTGCTGTTCGAGAGGTCTCAAGTCCTTAAATACTTTTTCCGCTTCGGGTGAGGAGTCGGCCTTGCCTGACTTAGGCATGTATAGCGCCCCAAATTCGGCCTTCCGAATACTAGGGGCTTCGCCAAAATTTAAAATTGTAGACTTCTATGGCTAAGTGAGAGTGATAAAGCCTTATAGTCCGATTGCCTGGTTCGTTGAGCTGAACACCTCCCTGGAAGGACCCAAAATTGGGGTAAAGAGTTCTCAGGTTTATCCCGAACACCCCTATACTAGTTACATGGGGGCAGAAGCCGACGACTGGCCAACTCTCAGATTTTATAAATGGCCGCACAGAAGGTAATATTTTAAATTAAAAAAGTGTCGCGTGGCGCAAATGAACTCGTTTCATATTACAGGATCACATAAGCATGTTCATTCAAAAATTACATCCCTGGCACATTCATCCGCCACAAGGCGGGAACCCTTCAGGACACTCTCATAATACATTTCAGGACAGCGATGCTCCTTGCCCTCCGGCGGCCCCTCCTTCACCAGCTTCACGGCGTCCAGCTTCGCCCAGTGCACCTTCACCCGGGCAAAAGCCCTGCGCGCACCCTCGATGCAAACAGACCGCTTTATAACTTCAAGCCGTGGGCAGGCATCCACAAGCCGCCTCACCAGACCGAAGTAGCTGTCGGGCAGGGGCTCGCCAGGCCACATCCGGACTATAAAGCCCCTCATGGCATGTTCAGCCACCTTGTGAAGCTCGACCAATTGCTTCAGCTGGTCGCTCATGGGCATTGGGTGTTCGGTCCTAGTATACTGAGACCAGAACAACTTTTTCGTCAAGCTCCCCTCCTAAGCTTGGTAAAACTCCGCGACATCTAGTACACTGCGGGGAAGATCTGCGAATGCCCCTGGAGAGCTCCGAACTCGGGTAAGTAAAAGGAAAGTTTCCTCCACATGCTTGCTTTGCATAATGAATGCCTTACCCGCTGCTATCTTCTTCACCGCATCAATCTCCTGGAGGGCCTTGTGGGCTTCAGCCTTGGCGCTCCGGGCGCTTTCAAGCGCCTGCGCTAGCTCGGACTCTCACGTCTTAGAGTCAAGCTCCAAGGACTCGTGCTTTTTGGCGAGAGCCTCGAGCTCTTGCTGCACCTCACCTACTCAGGCTTCTTGCTTCTCCCGCTCAATGCGCTCCTTGGCCGCTTTGTCTTCAGCCTCGGACAGCGCCTTCTTCAGGGTCACCACTTCGGTTGTGGCCCCTGGAAAATCCATGATGATCCTATTACTTTACACCCGAACTTCCTTTTAAATATATAGACAAAGGTATTGCTTACCTTTGCTCTCCTTGAGCTGCCTCTTGGTAAGGCCGAGCTCGTCCTCAGACTGCTCCAGGTCCTGCTTCAATGCAGAGACCTCCGCAGTACGTGCGGCAGTGGCCAGCAGTGAAGCCTACACATACACATAGACATATTCTGATTAGACTCCTGAGTTATCATTTGATCCTCTATTTGGCCTTCCTTCGTGAACGCCAAACAGAGCATCGGGGGCTACTGTCCATGCGGTAATATTTTTCCTATATTTTCATTGCTTACCTCAAAGCCTATTAGGTGGCTAGCACAAGCTTCGGTCAGTCCGTTTTTGGCAGACTGAACTTTCTCGATCACCGCACTCATGATAGTGCGGTGCTCTTCGTCGATGGAAGCGCCGCGAAGCGCCTCCAACAAGTTGTCCGGTGCCTCTGGGTGGACAGAGGCCACTGGCATGAGCGGCTTGCCCCTCTTAACGGGGGGTCGCCTGCTGGAGTCTGGAAGCACCGAAGGTTCCGGCACAGTGTTCGGCTGGGGGCCGAACTTGGAGCCCGTGGGAATTTTGCTCCCTTTGTGCCCAGGGTCCGGAAGGTCGCCTTGAGGCGCCCCCAGGACTACCTCCCCTTGGCCCGGTGCCTATTGAGACAACACCTTGACATTGTCCGTAGGGCAAGGGGTGGAGGCGGTCGGAAGTGAATCGTTGTTCATATCCGACGAGTCCAAAGAACCGTCTGACAAAGATACGTCGATATGGGCTCGGGACGGGCTGCATAATCATATTCGGCATAAGTAGAAGCAGTGCAATAAAACATACCATGAATTACTATGGTATTCAGATACTTACGACTTCGCCAGGGGCTTGTCCCTGGGGAACCACTCGTCGTCGCTGTGGGCGGCCGTTGTGGAGCAGTCCGGATGGAGGGTCCTTCCCTTCTTAGACCCTTTGACCTCCCCGGTTGGGTCGGCCTTCCTTTTCTTGTCTCCCCCGGATGGGGGGGACCTTCCTCCTCCTCCTCCTCATTTTCGTGGGAGGAGTGCACGTCGGAGTCATCGGACGATGAGTCCGATACCACCTTGCATCGGAGACCCTTTCGGGTCCCCGTGGCCTTCTTCTTGGTCTTCTTCACTGGCACCTCGTAAGGTGCTGGAACCAGCATCTCTGTCAGGAGAGCATCCGCAGGATCTTCAGGCAGGGGGGCTGGGAAATCGAGCTGCTCTGCTATCTTTATCCAGTCCTGTTAATGACATGGAAGCTTAGATCCCGCACATGATTTAAACCGGGGCAAATAAATACCCTGTGAGATATAAAAACTTAACGGATTGGCACGGCGCTTTGCGCTGAGTCGGCGGTCCTCGGTGAGGGAAGGAGGTACCTCGGCGCCCTTGAACAGCACCCTCCAAATGTCCTCGTGCGTCGTGTCGTAGAGCTCTCGCAGCGTCTGGTGCTTGGCCGGGTCAAACTCCCACAAATTGAATGCCTGTCGTTGACACGTGAGAATCCGACGGAAGAGCATGACATGGACCACGTTGACGAGCTTGATTTTCTCGCTCATCATGTTCCTGATGCAGGTCTGGAGTCCGGTCAGCTCTACCGAAGAACCCCAGGACAGGCCCTTCTCTTTCTAGGAGGTGAGCCGCGTGGGGATTCCGGATCAAAATTTGGGGGCTGCCACCTAGTTGGGGTCGCGCGGCTCGGTGATGTAGAACCACCCTGATTGCCACCCCTTTATGGTATCCACATAGGTGCCCTCGAGCCAGGTGACGTTAGGCATTTTGCCCACCATGGCGCCTCTGCACTCTGCTTGCTAGCTGACCACCACCTTCGGTTTAACATTGAAGGTTTTCAGCCATAGGCCGAAGTGGGGCCTGATGCGGAGGAAGGCCTCGCACACGACGATAAACGCCGAGATGTTGAGGATGAAATTGGGGGCCAGATCGTGAAAATCCAGCCCGTAGTAAAACATGAGCCCGGGGACAAACGGGTGGAGGGGAAATCCCAGTCCGCGGACGAAATGGGTAAGAAAAACCACCCTCTCATGGGGTTCGGGCGTAGGGATGATCTGCCCCACATCTGGCAGCCGGTGCGCGATATCCGCGGCCAGATATTCGGCTGCCCATAACTTTGCGATGTGCTCCTCCGTGACAGAGGAGACCATCCACTTGCCTCCCGCTCCGGGCATGGTTGGAGTGGTTTGAGAAGAGGAATGCGAACTTGGGTGCTGGAGCTCGAGTGCGTGAGAATGGATAAGCGAGGAGGTAGAAGGCGTGGGTAAAAGGGGTGAATCCTTGTCCCTTTATAAGGGCGGAAGAGGCAATGCGCCTCCCCACTTGCCTTTTAAAATCGCTTATTTCCCAGGCGACCGTAATTGATGGCACGGTTGGGTTAACCACATCCGTATTGATGAGAATCTCGTAATAAGGGGGACACGAACTCTGCTTTGACAAGACGTGTCAAGAAAACCGCCCCACGATATATGCAGTGCTGGTTGAGAAAAACGGTTCGAAAAATGACCGGGCCATGACATGATGTCGTGCTGTCAAACGTGTCAGCAGATTGGATTTATGGAAATGTTATTCTCCCTATGGTTGTATGTGGAACTTTTTTGCAGAGCCGGACACTATCCTTATGTTCAAAATCTTCTATGGAGTATTCGGAGGAGGAACCCGCCTTGCAATGCCGAAGATGATACTGCGCGCCGGACTCATCGTCATTGAAGCCTGGTTCAGGGGCTACTGAGTGAGTCCTGGGTCGCCGGACAGCTAGACTATATCCTTTGGACGGACTGTTGGACTATGAAGATACAAGATTGAAGACTACGTCCCATGTCCGGATGGGACTTTCCTTGGCGTAGAAGGCAAGCTTGGCAATACGGATATGTAGATCTCCTCCCTTGTAACCGACTCTATGTAACCCTAGCCCCCTCCGGTGTCTATATAAACCGGAGGGTTTAGTCCGTAGGACAACATACAATCATACCATAGGCTAGCTTCTAGGGTTTAGCCTCTACGATCTCGTGGTAGATCAACTCTTCTAATACTCATATCATCAAGAACAATCAAGCAGGACGTAGGGTATTACCTCCTTCAAGAGGGCCCGAACCTGGGTAAAAATTGTGTCCCTTGCCTCCTGTTACCATCTGCCTTAGACGCACAGTTCGGGACCTCCTACCCGAGATCCACCGGTTTTGACACCGACAATGATCATCACACTTTTATTTACTTACAACTCAACAATTACAACTCAATACTTAGAACAAAATATGAATCTATGTGAATGCCTCCGGCGGTGTACCGGGATGTGCAATGATGCATGAGTGACATGTATGAAAGAATTATGAACGGTGGCTTTGAAACAAATACAATGTCAACTACAAGATCATGCAAAGCAATATGACAATGATGGAGAGTGTCACAGTAAACGGAACGGTGGAAAGTTGCATGGCAATATAACTCGGAATGGCTATGGAAATGCCATGTTAGGTAGGTATCGTGGCTGTTTTGAGGAAGGTATATGGTGGGTGTATGATACCGGCGAAAGGTGTGTGGTATTAGAGAGGCTAGCAATGGTGGAAGGGTGAGAGTGCGTATAATCCATGGACTCAACATTAGTCATAAAGAACTCACATACTTATTGCAAAAATGTATTAGTTATCGAAACAAAGTACTACGCGCATGCTCCTAGGGGGATAGATTGGTAGGAATATACCATCACTCGTCCCCGACCGCCACTCATAAGGAAGACAATCAATAAATAAATCATGCTCTGACTTCATCACATAACGGTTCACCATACGTGCATGCTACGGGAATCACAAACTTCAACACAAGTATTTCCCAAATTCACAACTACTCAACTAGCATGACTCTAATATCACCATCTCCATATCTCAAAACAATTATGAAGTATCAAACTTCTATTAGTATTCAGCACACTCATAAGAAAAAAAATTACTAATCTTGAATGCCTAGCATATTAGGATTAATTTCCCAGTTTAAGTAAATTACCATGCTGTTTAAGACTCTCAAAATAATATAATTGAAGCATGAGAGAATAATAGTTTCTATAAAACAAATCCACCACCGTGCTCTAAAAGATATAAGTGAAGTACTAGAGCAAAAATTATATAACTCAAAAGATATAAGTGAAGCGCATAGAGTATTCTAATAATTTTCAAATAATGTGTGTTTCTCTCAAAAGTTGTGTACAGCAAATATGATTGTGTCAAACTAACAAATAAATACTCAAATAATACAAGACGCTCCAAGCAAAACACATATCATGTGGTGAATAAAAATATAGCTCCAAGTAAAGTTACCGATGGAAGTAGATGAAAGAGGGGATGCCTTCCGGGGCATCCCGAAGCTTTGGCTTTTAGTTGTCCTTAGATTATAGTGGGGTGCCATGGTAATCCCCAAGATTAGGCTCTTTCCACTCCTTGTTCCATAATCCATCAAATCTTTTACCCAAAACTTGAAAACTTCACAACACAAAACTCAAAATAGAAAATCTCGTGAGCTCCGTTAGCGAAAGAAAACAAAACACGACTTCAAGGTACTGTAATGAACTCATTCTTTATTTATATTGGTGTTAAACCTAATGTGTTCCAACTTCTCTATGGTTTATAAACTATTTTACTAGCCATAGATTCATCAAAATAAGCAAACAACACACGAAACACAGAATCTGTCAAAAACAGAACAGTCTGTAGTAATCTGTAGCTAACGCAAACTTCTGGAGCCCCAAAAATTCTAAAATAAATTTCTGGACGTGAGGAATTTATCTATTAATCATATTCAAAAAGAATTAACTAAATATCAATTTTAAAATAAAAATGGCAGCAATTTTTGTGAGCGCTAAAGTTTCTGTTTTTTACAGCAAGATCGAAAAGACTTTCCCCAAGTCTTCCCAACGGTTCTACTTGGCACAAACACTAATTAAGCACAAAAAACACAACCAAAACAGAGGATAGATAAGTTATTTATTACTAAACAGGAGCAAAAATAAAGGAATAAAAATAAAATTGGGTTGCCTCCCAACAAGCGCTATCGTTTAACGCCCTTAGCTAGGCATAAAAGCAAAGATAGATCTAGGTATTGCCATCTTTGGTAGGCAATCCATAAGTGGCTCTCATAATAGATTCATATGGTAATTTAATTTTCTTTCTAGGGAAGTGTTCCATACCTTTCCTTAACGGAAATTGGAATTTAATATTCCCTTCCTTCATACCAATAATTGCACCAATCGTTCTAAGGAAGGGTCTACCAAGAATAATAGGACATGAAGGATTGCAATCTATGTCAAGAACAATAAAATCTACGGGCACATAATTCCTATTTGCAACAATAAGAACATCATTAATTCTTAAGGTAAAGGCAGGTATAATTTATCCCGTTAAATCCTAAGGTAACATCATTAAATCTATGGTTAAATCACCAACATTAAATCCTAAGGTAAAGGCAGGTATAATTTATCCCGTTGCTGATAGTTAGTGGGTAAGTCATGTTCATTGTGTCCCTAAGAAGGGAGGTATTACTGTAATGATAAAGATGAATTGATCCCACAAAGAATTGTTACAGGTTATAGAATGGTAATTGATTTCCGCAGATTAAATAAAGCTACTAAAAAGGATCATTACCCTTTACCGTTTATTGATCAAATGCTAGAAAGATTATCCAAGCATACACATTTTTGCTTTCTAGATGGTTATTTTGGTTTCTCTCAAATACCTGTGTCAAAATAGGATCAAGAAAAGACAACTTTTACTTGCCCTTTCGGTACCTTTTCTTATAGACGTAGGCCTTTTGGTTTATGTAATGCACCTGCTACCTTTCAAAGATGTATGACTGCTATATTCTCTGACTTCTGTGAAAAGATTGTTGAGGTTTTCATTGATGATTTATCCGTTTATGGAACTTCTTTTGATGATTGCTTAAGCAACCTTGATCGAGTTTTGCAGACATGTGAAGAAACTAATCTTGTTTTGAATTGGGGGAAGTGCCACTTTATGGTTAATGAAGGTATTGTCTTGGGGCATAAAATTTCTCAAAGAGGTATTGAAGTTGATAAAGCTAAAGTTGATGCTATTGAAAAGATGATGTGTCCTAAGGACATTAAAGGTATAAGAAGTTTCCTTGGTCATGCTGGTTTTTATAGGAGGTTCATTAAGGACTTTTCTAAAATTTCTCGGCCTTTGACTAATCTCTTACAAAAAGATGTTCCTTTTGTTTTTGATGATGATTGTGTAGAAGCATTTGAAATACTTAAGAAAGCCTTGATTTCTGCACCTATTGTTCAGCCTCCTGATTGGAATTTACCATTTGAAATTATGTGTGATGCTAGTGATTATGCTGTAGGGGTTGTTCTAGGACAAAGAGTTGATAAGAAATTAAATGTTATCCAATATGCTAGTAAAACTCTAGATAGTGCCTAGAGAAATTACGCTACTACTGAAAAAGAATTTTTTGCATTTGTGTTTGCTTGTGATAAGTTCAAACCTTATATTGTTGATTCTAAGGTGATTGTTCACACTGATCATGCTGCTATTAAATATCTTATGGAAAAGAAAGATGCTAAACCTAGACTTATTAGATGGGTTCTCTTGCTATAAGAATTTGATTTGCATATTATTGATGGAAAGGGAGCTGAGAACCCCGTTGCAGACAACTTGTCTAGGTTAGAGAATGTTCTTGATGACCCACTACCTATTGATGATAGTTTTCCTGATGAACAATTAGTTGTCATAAATGCTTCTCATACTGCTCCATGGTATGCTGATTATGCTAATTACATTGTTCCTAAATTTATACCACCTAGTTTCACATACCGGCAAAAGAAAAAACATCTATGATTTAAGGCATTACTTCTAGGATGACCCACACCTTTATAAAGAAGGAGTAGATGGTGTTATTAGACGTTGTGTACCTGAGCATGAACAGGAACGGATCCTACGCAAGTGTCATTCCGAGGCATATGGAGGACACCATGTTGGAGATAGAACTGCACATAAGGTATTGCAATCCGGTTTTTATTGGCCTACTCTCTTCAAGGGTGCCCGTAAGTTTGTTTTGTCTTGTGATGAATGTCAAAGAATAGGTAATATTAGTAGACGTCAAGAAATGCCTGTGAATTATTCACTTGTTATTGAACCATTCGACATTTGGGGCTTTGATTATATGGGACCATTTCCTTCCTCTAATGGGTATACTCATATTTTAGTTGCTGTTGATTACGTTACTAAGTGGGTAGAAGATATTCCAACTAGTAGTGTTGATCATAACACCTCTATTAAGATGCTTAAAGAAGTTATTTTTCCAAGGTTTGTAGTCCGTAGATACTTAATGGCTAATGGTGGTTCACATTTTATTCATGGTGCTTTCCTTAAAATGCTTGCTAAGAATGACATTAATCATAGAATTGCATCTCCTTATCATCCACAGTCTAGTGGTCAAGTAGAACTGAGCAATAGAGAGCTTAAATTAATTTTGCAAAAGACTGTTAATAGATCTAGAAAGAATTGGTCCAAGAAACTTGATGATGCATTATGGGCCTATAGAACAGCATATAAAAATCCTATGGGTATGTCTCCGTATAAAATGGTTTATGGTAAAGCATGTCACTTACCTCTTGAACTAGAGCATAAGGCATATTGGGCCATTAAAGAGCTCAATTATGATTTCAAACTTGCCAGTGAGAAGAAGCTTTTTGACATTAGCTCACTTGATGAAAGGAGAGCCCAGGCTTATGAGAATGCCAAACTATTTAAAGAAAAAGTTAAAAGATGGCATGATAAAAGGATACAAAAGCGTGAATTTAATGTAGGTGATTATGTATTGCTATACAACTCTCATTTAAGATTTTTTGCAGGCAAAATCCTCTCTAAATGGGAAGGTCCTTACATCATCGAGGAGGTCTATCGTTCCGGTGCCATAAAAATCAACAACTTCGAAGGCATAAATCCGAGGGTGGTGAACGGTCAAAGAATCAGACATTATATCTCAGGTAATCCCATAAATGTTGAAACCAATGTTATTGAAACCGTAACCCTGGAGGAATACATAAGAAACTCTTTCCAGAACGTTTCAGACTCCGAAAAGGAATAGGTACATGGTACGGTAAGTAAATCGACTCCAAATCAGTTCTAATGGCAATTTTTCTATGTTTTGGAATATTTAAGAAAATAGGAAAATAAGAAGCAGTCCGGAAAGGACAAGAGGCTTCCACGAGGGTGGAGGGCGCGCCCTACCCCCCTAGGCACGCCCCCTGCCTTGTGGGCACCTCGTGTGCCCTCCGGACTCTATTTTCTTGCACGATACTTCTTTTGGTTGGTAAAAATTCATTATATAATCTCTCGAAGGTTTTGACCACCGTATCACGCAAATATCCTCTGTCTTTGTTTCGAGCTATTTCTGTTGGAAATATGCCCTAGAGGCAATAATAAAATGGTTATTATTATATTTCCTTGTTCATGATAATTGTCTATTGTTCATGCTATAATTGTGTTATACGAAAATCGTAATACATGTGTGAATATATGGACCACAACATGTCCCTAGTAAGCCTCTAGTTGACTAGCTCGTTGATCAGTAGATGGTTACGGTTTCCTGACCATGGACATTGGATGTCATTGATAACGGGATCACATCATTAGGAGAATGATGTGATGGACATGGCCCAATCCTAAGCATAGCACAAGATCGTGTAGTTCGTTTGCTAGAGATTTTCTAAGTGTCAAGTATCTTTTCCTTAGACCATGAGATTGTGCAACTCCCGGATACCGTTGGAGTGCTTTGGGTGTACCAAACGTCACAACGTAACTGGGTGGCTATAAAGGTACACTACAGGTATCTCCGAAAATGTCTGTTGGGTTGGCATGAATCGAGACTGGGATTTGTCACTCCGTATGACGGAGAGGTATCTCTGGGCCCACTCGGCAATGCATCATCATAATGAGCTCAGTGTGACTAAGTAGTTGGTCACGGGATGATGTGTTATAGAACGAGTAAAGTGACTTGCCGGTAACGAGATTTAACAAGGTATTGGGATACCTACGATCGAATCTCGGGCAAGTAACGTACTGATTGACAAAGAGAATTGAATACGGGATTGATTGAATCCTCAACATCGTGGTTCGTCCGATGAGATCATCGTGGAACATGTGGGAGCCAACATGGGTATCCAGATCCCGCTGTTGGTTATTGGGCGGAGAGTTGTCTCGGTCATGTCTGCATGGTTCCCGAACCCGTAGGGTCTACACACTTAAGGTTCGGTGACGCTAGGGTTGTAGAGATATTAGTATGCGGTAACCCGAAAGTTATTCGGAGTCCCGGATGAGATCCCGGACGTCACGAGGAGTTCCGGAATGGTCCGTAGGTAAAGATTTATATATAGGAACACCAGTTTCGGCCACCAGGAAAGTTTCGGGGGTCACCGGTATTGTACCGGGACCACCGGAAGGGTCCCGGGGGTCCACCGGGTGGGGCCACCTATCCCATAGGGCCCCATGGGATGAAGTGGGAAGGGAACCAGCCCCTGGTGGGCTGGTGCGCCCCCCTTGGGCCTCCCCTGCGCCTAGGGTTGGAAACCCTAGGAGTGGGGGGCGCCCCACTTGGCTTGGGGGCCAAGCCACCCCCTTGGCCGCCCCCCCCCCATCTAGATGGGATCTAGAGGGGCTGGCGCCCCCCCCCCTGGCCCCTATATATAGTGGAGGGGAGGTAGGGCAGCCGCACCCAAGTCCCTGGCGCCTCCCTCTCCCTCCGTGACACCTCTCCCTCTCGTTGGTGGTTGGCGAAGCCCTGCCGAGATCCCGCTGCTTCCACCACCACGCCGTCGTGCTGCTGGATCTCCATTAACCTCTCCTCTCCCCTTGCTAGATCAAGAAGGAGGAGACGTCTCTCCCAGCCATACGTGTGTTGAACGCGGAGGTGCCGTCCGTTCGGCGCTCGGTCATCGATGATTTGGATCACGACGAGTACGACTCCATCAACCCCGTTCTCTTGAACGCTTCCGCTCGCAATCTACAAGGGTATGTAGATGCACTCCTCTTCCCCTCGTTGCTAGATGACTCCATAGATTGATCTTGGTGATGCGTAGAAAAGTTTTAAATTTCTATTGCGTTCCCCAATAGTGGCATCATGAGCTAGGTCTATGCGTAGTTTATATGCACGAGTAGAACACAAGTTGTTGTGGGCGTTGATTTTGTCAATTTACTTGCCATTGCTAGTCTTATCTTGATTCGGCAGCATCGTGGGTTGAAGCGGCCCGGACCGACCTTACACGTATGCTTACGTGAGACTGGTTCCACCGACTGACATGCACTAGTTGCATAAGGTGGCTGGCGGGTGTCTGTCTCTCCCACTTTAGTCGGATCGGATTTGATGAAAAGGGTCCTTATGAAGGGTAAATAGAAATTGGCATATCACGTTGTGGTTTTGGCGTAGGTAAGAAACTTTCTTGCTAGAAACCTATAGCAGCCACTAAAAACTTGCAACAACAATTAGAGGACGTCTAACTTGTTTTTGTAGCATATGCCGTGTGATGTGATATGGCCAAAAGGATGTGATGAATGATATATGTGATGTATGAGATTGATCATGTTCTTGTAATAGGAATCACGACTTGCATGTCAATGAGTATGACAACCAGCAGGAGCCATAGGAGTTGTCTTAATTTATTTATGACCTGCGTGTCAACATAAACGTCATGTAATTACTTTACTTTATCGCTAACCATTAGCCATAGTAGTAGAAGTAATAGTTGATGAGACAACTTCATGAAGACACGATGATGGAGATCATGATGATGGAGATCATGGTGTCATGCCGGTGACGACGATGATCATGGCGCCCCGAAGATGGAGATAAAAAGGAGCAAAATGATATTGGCCATATCATGTCACTATTTGATTGCATGTGATGTTTATCATGTTTTACATCTTATTTGCTTGGAACGACGGTAGCATAAATAAGATGATCCCTTGCAATAATTTCAAGAAAGTGTTCCCCCTAACTGTGCACCGTTGCTAAGGTCCATTGTTTCGAAGCACCACGTGATGATCGGGTGTGATAGGTAATAACATTCGCATACAACGGGTGTAAGCCAGATTTACACACGCAATACACTTAGGTTGACTTGACGAGCCTAGCATGTACAGACATGGCCTTGGAACACGGAAGACCGAAAGGTCGAACATGAGTCGTATAGAACATACAATCAACATGAAGATGTTCACTGATGATGACTAGTCCGTCTCACGTGATGATCGAACACGACCTAGTTGACTCGGATCATGTATCACTTAGATGACAAGAGGGATGTCTATCTGAGTGGGAGTTCATTAATAATTTGATTAGATGAACTTAATTATCATGAACATAGTCTAAAATCTTTGCAATATGTCTTGTAGATCAAATGGCCCACGCTAATGTTGTCCTCAACTTCAATGCATTCCTAGAGAAAACCAAGCTGAAAGATGATGGTAGCAACTATATGGACTGGGTCCGGAACTTGAGGATCATCCTCATAGCTGCCAAGAAAGCATATGTCCTTGAAGCACCGCTAGGTGAAGCACCACCCCCACCAAACCAAGACTTTATGAATGCTTGGCAGTCCCGTGTTGATGATAACTCCCTGGTTCAGTGCGGCATGCTTTACAGCTTAGAACCGGGGCTCCAGAAGCGTTTTGAGCAACATGGAGCATATGAGATGTTCCAAGAGCTGAAAATGGTTTTCCAAGCTCATGCCCGGGTCGAGAGATATGAAGTCTCTGACAAGTTCTACAGTTGTAAGATGGAGGAGAATAGTTCCGTCAGCGAGCACATACTCAAAATGTCTGGGTTGCACAACCGCTTGTCTCAGCTAGGAGTTAATCTCCCGGATGATGTGGTCATTGACAAAATCCTTCAGTCGCTCCCACCTAGCTGCAAGAGCTTTGTGATGAACTTCAATATGCAGGGGATGGAAAAGACCATTCCTGAGGTATATTCGATGCTGAAATCAGCGGAGGTGGAAATCAAAAAGGAACATCAAGTGTTGATGGTGAATAAAACCACTAAATTCAAGAAAGGCAAGGGTAAAAAGAACTTCAAGAAGGACGGAAAGGGAGTTGCCGCGCCCGCTAAGCAAGCTGCCGGGAAGAAGCCAAAGAATCGACCCAAGCCCGAGACTGAGTGTTTTTATTGCAAGGGAAGTGGTCACTGGAAGCGGAACTGCCCCAAGTACTTAGCGGACAAGAAGGCCGGCAACACCAAAGGTATATGTGATATACATGTTATTGATGTGTACCTTACCAGTACTCGTAGTAGCTCCTGGGTATTTGATACCGGTGCGGTTGCTCATATTTGTAACTCAAAACAGGAGCTGCGGAATAAGCGGAGACTGGCGAAGGACGAGGTGACGATGCGCGTCGGGAATGGTTCCAAGGTCGATGTGATCGCCGTCGGCATGCTACCTCTGCATTTACCTACGGGATTAGTTTTAAACCTCAATAATTGTTATTTAGTGCCAGCTTTGAGCATGAACATTGTATCAGGATCTCATTTAATACGAGATGGCTACTCATTTAAATCCGAGAATAATGGTTGTTCTATTTATATGAGAGATATGTTTTATGGTCATGCCCCGCTGGTCAATGGTTTATCCTTATTTAATCTCGAATGTGATGTTACACATATTCATAGTGTGAATACCAAAAGATGTAAGGTTGATAATGATAGTCCCACATACTTGTGGCACTGCCGCCTTGGTCATATTGGTGTCAAACGCATGAAGAAACTCCATGCAGATGGACTTTTGGAGTCTCTTGATTATGAATCATTTGACACGTGCGAACCATGCCTCATGGACAAAATGACCAAGACTCCGTTCTCCAGAACAATGAGCGAGCAACCAACTTATTGGAAATCATACATACTAATGTGTGCGGTCCAATGAGTGTTGAGGCTCGCGATGGCTATCGTTATGTTCTCACCCTCACTGATGACTTGAGTAGATATGGGTATGTCTACTTAATGAAACACAAGTCTGAGACCTTTGAAAAGTTCAAGGAATTTCAGAGTGAGGTTGAGAATCAACGTGACAGGAAAATCAAGTTCTTGCAATTAGATCGTGGGGGAGAATATTTGAGTCACGAATTTGGCATGCACTTAAGGAAATGTGGAATAGTTTCACAACTCACACCGCCTGGAACACCTCAGCGAAATGGTGTGTACGAACATCGTAATCGCACTCTATTGGATATGGTGCGATCTATGATGTCTCTTACCGATCTACCACTATCATTTTGGGGCTATGCTTTAGAGACTACCGCATTCACTTTAAATAGGGCTCCGTCGAAATCCGTTGAGACGACACCGTATGAATTATGGTTTGGGAAGAAACCTAAGTTGTCGTTTCTAAAAGTTTGGGGATGCGATGCTTATGTGAAGAAACTTCAACCTGAAAAGCTCAAACCCAAATCGGAAAAATGCATCTTCATAGGATACCCTAAAGAAACTATTGGGTATACCTTCTACCTCAGATCCGAAGGCAAGATCTTTGTTGCCAAGAATGGATCATTTCTAGAGAAAGAGTTTCTCTCGAAAGAAGTAAGTGGGAGGAAAGTAGAACTTGATGAAGTATTGCCTCTTGAACCGGAGAGTTGCGTGGCTCAAGAAAATGTTCCTGAGGTGCCTGCATCGACTAGAGAGGAAGTTAATGATGATGATCATGAAACTTCATATCAAGTTGCTACTGAACTTCGTAGGTCCACAAGGACACGTTCCGCACCAGGGTGGTATGGCAACCTTGTCCTGGAAATCATGTTGTTAGACAATGGTGAACCTTCGAACTATGAAGAAGCGATGGCGGGCCCAGATTCCGACAAATGGCTGGAAGCCATGAAATTTGAGATAGGATCCATGTATGAAAACGAAGTATGGACTTTGACTGACTTGCCAGATGATCTGCGAGCCATAGAAAATAAATGGATCTTTAAGAAGAAGACAGACGCGGATGGTAATGTGACCATCTATAAAGCTCGGCTTGTCGCTAAGGGTTATCGACAAGTTCAAGGGGTTGACTACGATGAGACTTTCTCACCCGTAGCGAAGCTGAAGTCCGTCCAAATCATGTTAGCAATCGCCGCATTCTATGATTATGAGATATGGCAAATGGACGTCAAAACGGCATTCCTTAATGGTTTCCTTAAGGAAGAATTGTACATGATGCGGCCGGAAGGTTTTCTCGATCCTAAGAATGCTGACAAGGTGTGCAAGCTCCAACGCTCAATCTATGGGCTGGTGCAAGCATCTCGGAGTTGGAACATTCGTTTTGATGAGATGATCAAAGCGTTTGGGTTTACGTGGACTTATGGAGAAGCCTGCGTTTACAAGAAAGTGAGTGGGAGCTCTGTAGCATTTCTCATATTGTATGTGGATGACATACTATTGATGGGAAATGATATAGAATTCTTGGAAAGCATAAAGGCCTACTTGAACAAGTGTTTTTCAATGAAGGATCTTGGAGAAGCTGCTTATATATTAGGCATCAAGATCTATAGAGATAGATCGAGACGCCTCATTGGTCTTTCACAGAGTACGTACCTTGACAAGATATTGAAGAAGTTCAATATGGATCAGTCAAAGAAGGGGTTCTTGCCTGTTTTGCAAGGTATGAGATTGAGCACGGCTCAATGCCCGGCCATGGCAGAAGATAGAGAAAAGATGAGCGTCGTCCCCTATGCCTCGGCCATAGGGTCTATCATGTATGCCATGCTGTGTACCAGACCTGATGTAAACTTTGCCATAAGTTTGGTAGGAAGGTACAAAAGTAATCCCGGCATGGAACAATGGACAGCGGTCAAGAATATCCTGAAGTACCTGAAAAGGACTAAGGATATGTTTCTCGTTTATGGAGGTGACAAAGAGCTCGTCGTAAAGGGTTATGTCGATGCTAGCTTCGACACAAATCTGGATGACTCCGAGTCACAAACCGGATACATGTATATTTTGAATGGTGGGGCGGTCAGCTGTTGCAGTTGCAAGCAAAGCGTCGTGGCGGGATCTACATGTGAAGCGGAGTACATGGCAGCCTCGGAGGCAGCATAAGAAGCAATCTGGGTGAAGGAGTTCATTACCGACCTAGGAGTTATTCCCAATGCATTGGGCCCGATGACTCTCTTCTGTGACAACACTGGAGCTATTGCCCTTGCCAAGGAGCCCAGGTTTCACAGGAAGACCAGGCATATCAAGCGTCGCTTCAACTCCATTCATGAAAATGTTCAAAATGGAGACATAGATATTTGTAAAGTGCATACGGACCTGAATGTCGCAGATCCGTTGACTAAACCTCTCCCTCGAGCAAAACATGATCAACACCAGAACTCTATGGGTGTTCGATTCATCACAATGTAACTGGATTATTGACTCTAGTGCAAGTGGGAGACTGTTGGAAATATGCCCTAGAGGCAATAATAAAATGATTATTATTATATTTCCTTGTTCATGATAATTGTCTATTGTTCATGCTATAATTGTGTTATCCGGAAATCCTAATACATGAGTGAATATATAGACCACAACATGTCCCTAGTAAGCCTCTAGTTGACTAGCTCGTTGATCAATAGATGGTTACGGTTTCCTGACCATGGACATTAGATGTCATTGATAACGGGATCACATCATTAGGAGAATGATGTGATGGACAAGACCCAATCCTAAGCATAGCACAAGATCGTGTAGTTCGTTTGCTAGAGCTTTTCTAAGTGTCAAGTATCATTTCCTTAGACCATGAGATTGTGCAACTCCTGGATACCGTAGGAGTTCTTTGGGTGTACCAAACGTCACAATGTAACTGGGTGGCTATAAAGCTACACTACAAGTATCTCCGAAAGTGTCTGTTGGGTTGGCATGAATCGAGACTGGGATTTGTCACTCCGTATGATGGAGAGGTATCTCTAGGCCCACTCGGCAATGCATCATCATAATGAGCTCAGTGTGACTAAGTAGTTGGTCATAGGATGATGTGTTACGAAACGAGTAAAGTGACTTGCCGGTAACGAGATTGAGCAAGGTATTGGGATACCGACGATCGAATCTTGGGCAAGTAACGTACCGATTGACAATGGGAATTGAATACGGGATTGATTGAATCCTCGACATCGTGGTTCATCCGATGAGATCATCGTGGAACATGTGGGAGCCAACATGGGTATCCAGATCCCACTGTTGGTTATTGGCCGGAGAGTTGTCTCGGTCATGTCTGCATGGTTCCTGAACCGGTAGGGTCTACACACTTAAGGTTCGGTGACGCTAGGGTTGTAGAGATATTAGTATGCCGTAACCCGAAAGTTGTTCAGAGTCCCGGATGAGATCCCGGATGTCACGAGGAGTTCCGGAATGGTCCGGAGGTAAAGATTTATATATAGGAACACCAGTTTCGGCCACCGGGAAAGTTCCGGGGGTCATCGGTATTGTACCGGGACCACCGGAAGGGTCCCGGGGGTCCACCGGGTGGGGCCACCTATCCCGGAGGGCCCCATGGGCTGAAGTGGGAAGGGAACCAGCCCCTGGTGGGCTGGTGCGCCCCCCCCCTTGGGCCTCCCCCTGCGCCTAGGGTTGGAAACCCTAGGGGTGGGGGCGCCCCACTTGGCTTGGGGGCCAAGCCACCCCCT
>NC_057797.1:112105950-112120360 GCF_018294505.1 Triticum aestivum | reverse complement strand
AGGGAGGGCAGATGCACACAAGTCCCTGGCGCCTCCCTCTCCCTCCGTGACACCTCTCCCTCTGGTTGGTGCTTGGCAAAGCCCTGCCGAGATCGCGCTGCTTCCACCACCACGCCGTCGTGATGCTGGATCTCCATCAACCTCTCCTCTCCCCTTGCTGGATCAAGAAGGAGGAGACGTCTCTCCCAACCGTACGTGTGTTGAACGCGGAGGTGCCGTCCGTTCGACGCTCGGTCATCGGTGATTTGGATCACGACGAGTACGACTCCATCAACCCCTTTCTCTTGAACACTTCCTCTCATGATCTACAAGGGTATGTAGATGCATTCCTCTTCCCCTCGTTGCTAGATGACTCCATAGATTGATCTTGGTGATGCGTAGAAAAATTTTAAATTTTTGTTGTGTTCCCCAACAGTTTCTACTGCAGATTAGAGCATTATGTCATCCCAAGATTCAGAGGGAGAAAGCTATGTGGTAGATTACCTTGCAGATCATAAGGTCTAGGGGACTTGGAGCATTGTGGTTGGACCACGGAGGAAGAAGAAGACTATGAGCCTAAGGGAATGGAGGAGACGAGCTCAGATGAAGATGAAGTCCTATTACCTCAACCTTGGGACATGCATGTGGAGTTCAAAAAGTCAAGCCTCCCCAATAGAGCAAAGAAACCTAAGATCGAGTTTATCCCTTTTCGTCTCTTGCAGGAGAACAAACAAGAACTATGCAAAAAGGTATTAAGCCTTGAGCGGGAGATCGAGGACCTAAGGGAGCAAAATTCTATCCTCAAGCACAAATTAAGGAAGAAGCACACGTCATCAACAACTCCATCATCACCACCTCCGGGGAAGGATACATAAACACATGGGTATGGGCACTCCCCTTGGCAACTGCCAAGCTTGGGGGAGTGCCCCGGTATCGTATCACCATCACACTTTTATCTTTACCGTTTTTCTTAGTTCGATCTTTTTGGTTATATCTTGATCTAGTAGAATAAAGTTTTAGTATGATCTAGTTTTGAGATTTTCTTTATGATCCTTCTATGTAATTGAGTTCGTGAGCTATATAAAATAAACATTAGTGTTGAGTCAAGGGCTTGATTACCTTACAATGATCTTGAGGGAATAAAATAAAAGAAAAAGAATAAAAAAATAAAGGGATCATGTGGAGCTTATGGAGAGTAATGACTTCACATATAAAGAGTATGATGAATCAAAATTGTTGCGAGTTGACAAACATAGTTTTGGTTATCGTGGAAATTAATAGGAAGTAATAAAGAAAGAGAGGTTTTCACATATAAATATACTGTCTTGGACATCTTTTATGATTGTGAGCACTCATTAAAATATGACATGCTAAAGAGTTGATGTTGGACAAGGAAGACAACATAATAGGTTATGTTTTCTTACATCTGAGATAAATTATATTGTCATGGATCATCCAACATGTTGAGCTTGCCTTTCCCTCTCATGCTGGCCAATTTTTTGCACCAAGTAGAGATACTACTTGTGCTTCCAAATATCCTTAAACCCAGTTTTTCCATGAGAGTCCACCATATCTACCTATGGATTGAGTAAGATCCTTCAAGTAAGTTGTCATCATTGCAAGCAATAAAAATTGCTCTCTAAATATGTATGATTTATTAGTGTGGATAAAATAAGTTTATACGATCTTGTGATGTGGAAGAAGTAAAAGCTACGGACTGCATAATAAAGGTCCATATCACAAGTGGCAATATAAAGTGACGTTCTTTTGCATTAAGATTTTGTGCATCCAACCATAAAAGCACATGACAACCTCTCCTTCCCTCTGTGAAGGGCCTATCTTTTATTCTTGTCTATTACTTCATGCAAGAGTCACAGTGATCTTCACCTTTCCTTTTTATATTTTATCCTTCGGCAAGCGCAATGTGTTGGAAAGATCCAGGTATATATAGCTAATTGGATGTGACTTTTCATGAACTATTATTGTTGACATTACCCTTGAGGTAAAAAGTTGGGAGGCAAAACTATAAGCCCCTATCTTTCTCTGTGTCCGATTAAAACTTGATAACCATAAATATCGCGTGAGTGTTAGCAATTGTGAAAGACTAAATGATGGTTGAGTATGTGGACTTGCCGGGAAGCTCTTATATTGACTCTTTCCTATGTTATGATAAATTGCAATTGCTTCAATGACTGAGATTGTAGTTTGTTAGTTTTCAATGAAGTTTCTAATTCATACTTGAGTATGTGAAAGAATTGTTACTTTAGCATAAGAGATCATATGACAATATATAGGGTCGCGCTATTCGTCACCCTGGGTGAGGAATAGTTATTCTTCACCCCCCTCTATTTTACCATCAATGCATCATAATTTTATGTTACGTAAGTTTTGTCTTACTTCTGACGCAAAAAGGGATCGTAAGAAAATATATAATCACCGTAAAAAATATTTTATGTTATGTAAAATTACAAACATAAAAACATAGTCTAAAATACACATAAACTGCAAATTTTCTTGTCTTATGACCTATATTTTTATTTTCTTATGTCAAATTTTACGTAGTGAATCAATAGGAATGTAACTATTTGAAATCAAAGCGTAATTTAATTATAAAATGATCGTAAGATTACCTCGGGTGAAGAATAACTTATTCTGCACCCTGGGTGATGAATAGTAACACTATATATATATATATATATATATATATATATATATATATATATATATAGGGTCGTGCTATTCGTCACCCTGGGTGACGAATAGGTATTCTTCACCCCCCCTCTATTTTACCATCGATGCACCGTAATTTTACGTTCCGTAAGTTTTGTCTTATTTCCGACGCAAAAAGGGACCGTAAGAAAATATATGATCGCTGTAAAAAATATTTTATGTTACGTAAAATTACAAATGTAAAAACAGTCTAAAATACACATAAACTGCAAATTTTCTTGTCTTATGACCTATATTTTTTATTTTCTTATGTAAAATTTTACGTAGTGAATCAATATAAATGTAACTATTTGAATTCCAAACGTAATTTAATTATGAAATGATCGTAAGATTATCTCGGGTGAAGAATAACTTATTCTGCACCCTGGATGATGAATAGTAACACTATATATATATATATATATGTTGATGTTCTAAGAATGATCATGATACCCTCATGTCCATATTTTATTTTATTGACACCTATATCTCTAAACGTGTGGACATGTTTTTCGATTTCTGCTTTCGCTTGAGGACAAGCGAGGTCTGAGCTTGGGGAGTTGATACGTCCATTTTGCATCATGCTTTAATATCGATATTTATTGCATTATGGGCTATTATTACACATTATGTCACAATACTTATGCCTATTCTCTCTTATTTTACAAGGTTTACATGAAGAGGGGGAATGCCGGCACCTGGAATTCTGGGCTGGAAAAGGAGCAAATATTAGAGACCTATCCTGCACATCTCCAAACGTCCTGAAACTTCACGGGAGCATGTTTCAGAATATAAAAAAAATATTGGATGAAAGAAGTACCAGAGGGGGGCCGGCCACCATCCACGAGGGTGGGGGCGCGCCCTACCCCCTGGGCGCACCCCCCTGCCTCATGGGCCCCCTGGCAGCCCTCTGATGCCCATCTTTGGCTATATGGAGTCTTTCGTCGAGGAAAAAATCATAAGCAAGCTCACGGGGTCAATCTCCATCAACATCTTCACCAGCACCATTTCCTCTCAAACCCTAGTTCATCTCTTGTATCCAATCTTTGTATCAAAACCTCAGATTGGTACCTGTAGGTTGCTAGTAGTGTTGATTACTCTTTGTAGTTGATGCTAGTTGGTTTATTTGGTGGAAGATCATATGTTCAGATCCATTATGCATATTAATACCCCTATGATTATGAACATGAATATGCTTTGTGAGTAGTTACGTTTGTTCCTGAGGACATGGGAGAAGTCTCGCTATAAGTAGTCATGTGAATTTGGTATTTGTTCGATATTTTGATGAGATGTATGTTGTCTTTACTCTAGTGGTGTCATGTGAACGTCGACTACATGACACTTTTCCATTGTTTGGGCCTAGAGGAAGGCATTGGGAAGTAATAAGTAGATGATGAGTTGCTAGAGTGACAGAAGCTTAAACCCTAGTTTATGTGTTGCTTTGTAAGGGACTGATTTGGATCCATATGTTTCATGCTATGGTTAGGTTTACCTTAATCATAACTGGGATGCTTGTCCAAGGAAGGACAGTACCCAAGCACCGGCCACCCACATATCAAATTATCAAAGTATCGAACGTGAATCATATGAGCGTGATGAAAACTAGCTTGACGATAATTCCCATGTGTCCTCGGGAGCGCTTTCCTTTATATAAGAGTTTGTCCAGGCTTGTCCTTTGCTACAAAAAGGAATGGTCCATATTGTTGCACCTTATTTACTTTTATTACTTGTTACCCGTTACAAATTACCTTATCACAAAACTATCTTTTACCGATAATTTCGGTGCTTGCAGAGAATACCTTGCTGAAAACCGCTTATCATTTCCTTCTGCTCCTAGTTGGGTTCGACACTCTTACTTATCGAAAAGGCTACGATAGATTCCCTACACTTGTGGGTCATCAGCTGCTACTGGTGAACTGGAATCTCAATTAAATGATGCAAAGACCCGGCTAGCGACTCGGGAAACCAAGACCCAAAAAGCTGAGTCAAAGTTCCAGTTTAGCATGGCTGAGTCGGAAAAGCTGAAGACCAATTTTGAGGCGGAGAAAAAGGCTTGGGCTGAAGAAAAGACTGCCTTGATACAGCGAGCTGAAAAGGCAGAGGTAGCTCTTGAAGAGGTACCACTGAGCTCACCGGCTTAAAACACCATGTATCTCAGATGGTTTCTGCAATCTTCGGTGAGTCGCCTTATTATTCATCCAAAGTGAGTACTTGTCGTAGTAATATAAACCGCCATTATAACACCCTCGATGCGGCTATATCTCCTACGTGTCGAAGCACGACTTAGAGGCATAACCGCATTGAAAGCAATGTCGCAAGTAAGGTAATCTTCACAACAACCCATGTAAATAGATAATAAGGGGAAAGGTACATAGTTGGCTTACACTCGCCACGTCACACAAAGTACATAAATAGCATTACAATCATCCAATACACTCATGGTCCGACTACGGTACCAAAATAAAAGATCAACCCCAACATGCGACACGGTCCCGATCGCCCCAACTGGGCACCACTACTGATCATCAGGGAAAGACACATAGTAACGACATGAGTCTTCGTCGAACTCCCACTTGAGCTCAAGCGCATCATATGGAACGGAGTCATCGGGCCTTGCATCTGGTTTGGAAGTAATCTGTGAGTCACGGGGACTCAGCAATCTCACACCCTCGCGATCAAGACTATTTAAGCTTATAGGTAAGGCAAGGTAATATGTGGAGCTGCAGCAAGCGGCTAGCATATATGGTGGCTAACCTATTCGCAAGAGAGAGCGAGAAGAGAAGGCAAAGCACGAACGAAGAACTAAAGAACAACCTACGTCAAACATTACTCCAACACCGTGTTCACTTCCCGGACTCCGCCGAGAAGAGACCATCACGGTTACACACGCGGTTGATTCATTTTAATTAAGTTAAGGTTCAAGTTATCTACAACCGGACATTAACAAATTCCCATCTGCCCATAACCGCGGGCACGGCTTTCGAAAGTTCAAATCCCTGCAGGGGAGTCCCAACTTAGCCCATCACAAGCTCTCACGGTCAATGAAGGATATACCTTCTCCCGAGACATTCCGATCAGACTCAGTATCCCGGTTCTACAAGACAACCTCGACAAAGATAAAACAAGTCCAACAACACTGCCCGAATGTGCCGACAAATCCCGATAGGAGTTGCACATATCTCGTTCTCAGGGCACACTCGAGTTTCCCCGAGGTGACGCTGCAAGGGGCTCTAGTTTGGACCAACACTCAGAGGAGCACTGGCCCGGGGGGGTTTAAATAAAGATGACCCTTGGGCTCCGGAAACCCAAGGGAAAGAGAGGCTAGGTGGCAAATGGTAAAACCAAGGTTGGGCATTGCTGGAGGAGTTTTATTCAAGGCGAACTATCAAGGGGTTCCCATTATCACCCAACCACGTAAGGAACGCAAAATCCGAGAACATAACACCGATATGACGGAAACTAGGGCGGCAAGAGTGGAACAAAACACTAGGCAAAGGCCGAGCCTTCCACCCTTTACCAAGTATATAGATGCATTAAGATAACAAGATAATATAGTGATATCCCAACAATAAACAATGTTCCAACAAGGAACGGTCTCCAATCTTCACCTGCAACTAGCAACGCTATAAGAGGGGCTGAGCAAAGCGGTAACATGGTCAATCAACGGTTTGCTAGGATATGGTGGGTTAGAGGTTTGACATGGCAATTTGGGAGGCATGATAAGCAAGTGGTAGGCATCATAGCATAGGCATAGCAAAAGAGCGAGCATGTAGCAAGCAAAGATAGAAGTGATTTCAAGGGTATGATCATCTTGCCTGCAAAGTTTTTAGAGTTGACTTGATCCTCGTAATCAAACTCAACGGGCTCCTCGTTAGTGAACTCGTCTCGCGACTCTACCCAAACAAGACAAACAAGCAAAAGGAACACAATCAACCACATGCAAAGCTCAAACAACATGATGCAAACATGGTATGCTATGCGGGATGCGATATGCGATGCATATGCAAGATTTGACAAGAAATGATTGAACCTGGCCTCAACTTGGAAATCCAAGAGTGCCACTGGAAAGGTGAGGTAATTTCGGTTGAAATCGATATAAAGAACACCGGAATCGGATGCACGATTTGGAAATGGCAAGCAAAACAAATATGGCACCGGTCTGCGATAAACAGCAAGTAGCCATCTAAATGCATCAAGATAATTATGCTACAGCACTCAAACATGGCAACAAAATACATGGCAGGGATCCAGTCATAATGCTTGACAAAAGATGAACACTGAGCTATGGCCAATTCATACATTAACAGGTTCAAACAAGCATGGCAAAAGAGCAAATGATAAACAGGTTTCAGACTTAGTGAAATTAACACAAGCCTGGAATTTCAGATCAGGTAGCACACTTTGGAGCATGAAAACTATATGCTACAGGAACTTAACATGGCAAATAAAGGCATGACATGACGCTACTCAAAGAGCTTAACAAAAGTCCCTTAGTGACCTTGAGCCAAAAGGGATCAGAAAATACAATTGCAAGCATGTGAACATGGCAAAAACATAATCAGGTTACAGACTTAGTGAAAAACTGGAGCATGCAAATCTGTTAACGAGTAGGCATGTTCACGAGCTCGATGCACTCACTACAGAGCAAGGCATGACAAACTAAGCATACACCCATCAAGAATACATATCATATAAGCTAGACAGGGCAAGAACAACAACATAGCATGCACGGATCAACAACAACATCCTCGGCAAAATCACTAACAAGTAAACAATCTGCCAGGATTCATGAAGTAGCAAAAGTAGAGCTCGATTGACTCAAGCTAGGGTGCTTCATAATTGCAAACAAAGACATGGATGGATAGACAACCACAATATTAATAAATCATACTTACTAATCATCCTCAAAAGAGGCACGGATCACTAGGAAACAACATGAACATATGACATATTGATAAAAACAGATCAAGGACTTAGAGAAATCCTAAGTCCCTGAAATCAGCATTAACGAATGCACTACTTTGCAAGCTTGTGCTAGTCACCACACATATCACAAAAATACATGGTAAGCACCTATGTAAAGATGGCATGGCATAAAACAAAACACATGTAGAACTCAGGAGCATATCATGCACACAATAATCATGGCAAAAATGACAAATAGCTATTTGATGCAGCAGATCTGACAATTATCTCAAATAGCTCTCTTCCAACAGCATTTCGGGCATCAAGATGAGCTCAAATGAAAATGATGCAATGAGATGAAATGATGTACTCTCTGAGACGAACATTTTGATATGCTACACGCGCAAAACGGAGCTATGGATGCGGAGTTACGACATGACGAAAAACGCAAAATATCTAGGGTTTCGGGGATAAAAGTCAACCGAGGCAAAGCTCCAGATCTAGATCCGGTGCTGTAGCACGCGCGCGCCCCGAGGTTCAACATCACCGGAGATGGAGTTCGGTGCCGGACTTGCCGTCGGGGATCACCAGAAAGGAAGAAGACGAAGCCGGGAGGGGCCTGCACCGGGCGCGGTCGCCGGCGATGAGGGGTGCCCGCCGCGGAGCATGGCACGGCCGGGCTCCGGTGGCCAGATCTCGCAGCGGCGAGGTGGAGCGTCGCCGACGGGCGGCGGAGCGGCGTCGGGGGCGAAGGCGCGGGCGGCGCGGTTCCCAGTCGGCGCGGGCGACGCCGACGGGCTTCGGGGGCCAGCCACGGGCTTCCCGGGCCGTGCGGGATCCGCGGCGATGTGGGCGCGGCGGCTCGGTGAATGGGAAGACGCCACGTGGTGCTGGCGGGCGGGTCGGACACGTCTGGTGCCAGCGGACGTTGTCCGGCGCGCGGTGGGAGAAGGGGCTAGGGTTTCACCGGGAATTTCGGAGGGGGTACTATATATAGGCATAGGAGGATCTAGGAGAGTCCAAATGAGGTGCGGTTTTCAGCCACGCGATTGTGATCGAACGCTCTAGGTGATGGAGAGAGTTTTGGTGGGTTTTCGGCCAAATTGGAAGGGTGTTGGGCTGCAACACACACGAGGCCTTCTCGGTCCCTCGGTTAACCGTTGGAGTATCAAACGAAGTCCAAATGGCACGAAACTTGACAGTTGGTCTACCGGTAGTAAACCAAGGCCGCTTGGCAAGTCTCGGTCCAATCCGGAAATGTTTAACCCCCACACACGAAAAGAGGTAGAAAGGACCACCGGAGGAGATAGGAGCACCTGAATGCAAAACGGACAACGGGGAAAATGCTTGGATGCATGAGACGAACACGTATGCAAATGCAATGCACATGATGACATGATATGAGATGCATGACAACAACACATGGAGACAAAAACCCGAACCCGAGGAAATAAAATAACTTAGCGCCGGAAACGGCAAGAGTTGGAGTACATATAAGGTAAATAACATCCGAGGTGTTGAATTGGGAACCACCTTAGAACGTGAAGCAACTCCGTAGCTTCCTTGGTCTCGCAAGCTACTGTCGAAGGTTCGTTGAGAACTTTTCAAAGATCGCGAATCCTCTTTCAAACCTTCTCCAGAAGCACGTCAAGTACGTTTGGTCTCCGGAATGTGACATCGCTTTCAACACTTTGAAAGAGAAATTGGTCACTGCTCCAGTTCTGACTCCTCCTGATGAATCCAAACCGTTCGAGGTCTTCTGCGATGCCTCTCTTCAAGGTCTTGGTGCAGTGTTGATGCAAGAGAAGAAAGTTGTGGCTTATACCTCTCGCCAGTTGAAGCCCAATAAGAAGAACTACCCCACTCATGACCTCGAGTTGGCGGCAGTTGTGCATGCTCTTTTGACTTGGAGACATCACTTATTGGGAAGAAAAGTGGACATCTTTACTGACCACAAGAGTCTCAAGTACATCTTCACTCAGCCTAATCTCAACCTCACGCAGACTCGTTGGGTCGAAATGATTCAAGAGTATAATCTGAGTATCGAGTATACTCCAGGCAAGGCCAATGTGATTGCTGACGCTTTGAGCAGGAAGGCTTACTGCAACAGTCTGATTATCAAGCCTTACCAACCCGAGCTTTGTGAAGCTTTCCGCAAACTCAATTTGCAAGTTGTTCCTCAAGGTTTCCTCGCCAACCTTCAAGTCTCTCCTACTTTGGAAGATCAGATTCGCGAGGCTCAACTTCTTGATGCTATGGTGAAGAAGGTGAAGATTGGGATTGCCAAGAGTCAACCCAAGTACAAGTGCTACCGCCTTGATGACAAGGATACTCTCTTCTTCGAGGATCGTTTTGTTGTGCCCAAAGGTGACCTTCGTAAAGTTATCATGAATGAGGCTCACAATTCACTCCTCTCCATCCACCCTAGGAGTACGAAGATGTATCAGGACCTCAAGCAGGCTTATTGGTGGACTCGAATGAAGCGTGAGATTGCTAAATTCATGAATGAATGTGATGTCTGCAGAAGAGTGAAGGTAGAACACCAACGGCCAGCTAGTCTCCTCCAACCTCTTGCCATTCTAGAATGGAAGTTTGACCACATTGAGATGGACTTCGTGACTGGGTTTCTAAAGTCCAAGCGTGGCAATGATGCTATATTCGTTGTCATCGACAAACTCACTAAAGTGGCTCACTTTCTGCCTATCAAAGAGTCTATCACTGCAGCTCAATTGGCGAAGCTTTATACCTCTCGAATTGTCTCTCTGCACGGTATTCCACAGGTGATCTCCTCAGACCGTGGCAGCATCTTTACCTCCAAGTTTTGGGATTCTTTTTAGAAGGCCATGGGCACCAACATCCGCTTCAGCACAGCTTTCCATCCTCAAACTAGCGGTCAAGTCGAGCGTGTCAATCAGATTCTTGAAGATATGCTCAGGGCTTGCGTTATCTCTTTCGGCATGAAGTGGGAAGATTGTCTTCCATACGCCGAATTCTCCTACAACAACAGTTTTCAAGCAAGTTCAGGCAAGGCCCCATTCGAAATTCCGTATGGCAGGAAGTGTCGTACTCCTCTCAACTGGTCAGAAACCGGTGAACGTCAACTTCTTGGAAATGACTTGATCACAGAGGCAGAGGAAATGTGCAAGGTCATTCGTGATAACCTCAAAGCTGCGAAATCGCGCCAGAAGAGCTACTATGATAGTAAGCACCGTGATTTGGCCTTCGAGATCGGAGACCATGTTTACCTCCTCGTCTCTCCAATGAAAGTTACTCGTCGCTTCGGTATCAAAGGGAAGCTTGCCCCTAGATACGTGGGTCCTTTCAAGATCGTCAGCAAGAGAGGCGATCTCGCCTATCAACTCGAGCTCCCTTCAAACTTTGCAAATGTGCATGACGTGTTCCATGTCTCTCAGCTCCGCAAGTGCTTCAAGACTCCTGACCGCACCGTCAACTTCAAAGACATTGATCTCCAAGAAGATCTCTCTTATCATGAGCACCCCGTTGCTATTCTTGAAGAGACTGAATGCAAGACTCGCAATAAGTCAATCAAATTCCTCAAAGTCAAGTGGTCACACCATTCCGACCGTGAAGCCACCTGGGAACGCGAGGATCACCTCCGTTCTGAGTACCCGGCGTTTTTCCAGTCCTATATCTCAGGACGAGATCCTTTCATAGTGGTGGAGTGTTGTAACACCCTGGATGTAATTTACCTTATATGTACTCCAACTATTGCCGTTTACGACGCTAAGTTATTTTATTTCCTCGGGTTCGGGTTTTTTTCTTCATGTGTTGTTGTCGTGCATCTCATATCATGTCATCATGTGCATTGCATTTGCATATGTGTTCGTCTCATGCATCCAAGCATTTTCCCTGTTATCCGTTTTGCATTCCGACGCTCCTATCTCCTCCGGTGGTCCTTTCTACCTCTTTTCGTGTGTGGGGTTAAACATTTCCGGATTGGACCGAGACTTGCCAAGCGGCCTTGGTTTACTACCGGTACACCGCCTGTCAAGTTTCGTGCCATTTGGACTTCGTTTGATACTCCAACGGTTAACCGAGGGACCGAGAAGGCCTAGTGTGTGTTGCAGCCCAACACCCTTCCAATTTGGCCCAAAACCCACCAAAACTCTCTCCATCACCTAGAGCGCTTGATCACGATCGCGTAGCCGAAAACCGCACCTCATTTGGACTCTCCTAGCTCCTCCTATGCCTATATATAGTACCCCCTCCGAAATTCCCGGTGAAACCCTAGCCCCTTCTCCCACCGCGAGCCGGACAACGTCTGCCGGCGCCGGGCGTGTCCGACCCGCCCGCCAGCGCCACGTGGCATCTCCCCATTCTCCGAGCTGCCGCGCCCACATCGTCGCGGATCCCGCGCGGCCCGGAAAGCCCGGGAAGCCCGTGGCTGGCCCCCGAAGCCCGTCGGCCTTGCCCACGCCGACTGGGAACCGCGCCGCCCGCGCCTTCGTCCCCGACGCCGCTCCACCGCCCGCCGGCGACGCTCCGCCTTGCCGCTGTGAGATCCGGCCACCGAAGCCTGGCCGTGCCAAGCTCCGCGGCGGGCGCCCCTCATCGCCGGCGACCGCGCCCGGTGCAGGCCCCGCCCGGCTTCCTCTTCTTCCTTTCCGGTGATCCCCGACGGCAAGTCCAGCGCCAAACTCCATCTCCGGTGACGTTGAACCTCGGGGCGCGCGCGTGCTACAGTACCGGATCCAGATCTGGAGCTTTGCCTCGGTTGACTTTTATCCCCGAAACCCTAGATATTTTGCGTTTTTCGTCATGTCGTAACTCCGCATCCGTAGCTCCGTTTTGCACATGTAGCATATCAAAATGTTCGTCTCAGAGAGTACATCATTTCATATCATTGCATCATTTTCATTTGAGCTCATCTTGATGCCAGAAATGCTTTTGGAAGAGAGCTATTTGAGATAATTGTCAGATCTGCTGCATCAAATAGCTATTTGTCATTTTTTCCATGATTATTGTGTGCATGATATGCTCCTGAGTTCTACATGTGTTTTGTTATATGCCATGCCATCTTTACATAGGTGCTTACCATGTATTTTTGTGATGTGTGTGGTGACTAGCACAAGCTTGCAAAGTAGTGCATTCGTTAATGCTGATTTTAGGGACTTAGGATTTCTCTAAGTCCTTGATCTGTTTTTATCAATATGCCATATGTTCATGTTGTTTCCTAGTGATCCGTGCCTCTTTTGAGGATGATCAGTAAGGATGATTTGTTAATATTGTGGTTCTCTATCCATACATGTCTTTGTTTGCAATTATGGAGCTTCCTAGCTTGAGTCAATCGAGCTCTACTTTTGCTACTTCGTGAATCCTGACAGATTGTTTACTTGTTAGCGATTTTGCCGAGGATGTTGTTGTTGATCCGTGCATGCTATGTTGTTGTTCTTGCCCTGTCTAGCTTCTATGATATGTATTCTTGATGGGTGTATGCTTAGTTTGTCATGCCTTGCTCTGTAGTGAGTGCATCGAGCTCGTGAACATGCCTACTCGTTAACAGATTTGCATGCTCCAGTTTTTCACTAAGTCTGTAACCTGATTATGTTTTTGCCATGTTCACATGCTTGCAATTGTATTTTCTGATCCCTTTTGGCTCAAGGTCACTAAGGGACTTTTGTTAAGCTCTTTTAGTAGCTTCATGTCATGCCTTGCTTTGCCATGTTCAGTTTCTTTAGCATATAGTTTTCATGCTCCAAAGTGTGCTACCTGATCTGAAATTCCAGGCTTGCGTTAATTTCACTAAGTCTGAAACTTGTTTATCATTTGCTCTTTTTCCATGCTTGTTTGAACCTGTTAATGGATGAATTGGCCGTAGCTCAGTGTTCATCTTTTGTCAAGCATTATGAGTGGATCCCTGCCATGTATTTTGTTGCCATGTTTGATTGTTGTAGCATAATTATCTTGATGCATTTAGATGGCTACTTGCTGTTTATCGCAGACCGGTGCCATATTTGTTTTGCTTGCCATTTCCAAACCGTGCATCTGATTCCGGTGTTCTTTATATTGAATTCAACCGAAATCACCTCATCTTTCCAGTGGCACTCTTGTATTTCCAAGTTGAGGCCAGGTTCAATCATTCCTTGTCAAATCTTGCATATGCATCGCATATCGCATCCCGCATAGCATACCATGTTTGCATCATGTTGTTTGAGCTTTGCACGTGGTTGATTGTGTTCCTTTTGCTTGTTTGTCTTGTTTGGGTAGAGTCGGGAGACGAGTTCGCTAACGAGGAGCCCGTTGAGTTTTCTTACGAGGATCAAGTCAACTCTGACAACTTTGCAGGCAAGATGATCATACCCTCGAAATCACTTCTATCTTTGCTTGCTAGATGCTCGCTCTTTTGCTATGCCTATGCTACGATGCCTACCACTTGCTTATCATGCCTCCCAAATTGCCATGTCAAACCTCTAACCCACCATGTCCTAGCAAACCGTTGATTGGCTATGTTACCGCTTTGCTCAGCCCCTCTTATAGTGTTGCTAGTTGCAGGTGAAGATTGGAGACCGTTCCTTGTTGGAACATTGTTTATTGTTGAGATATCACTATATTATCTTGTTATCTTAATGCATCTATATACTTGGTAAAGGGTGGAAAGCTCGGCCTTTGCCTAGTGTTTTGTTCCACTCTTGCCGCCCTAGTTTCCGTCATATCGGTGTTATGTTCCCAGATTTTGCGTTCCTTACGCGGTTGGCTGATAATGGGAACCCCTTAACAGTTCGCCTTGAATAAAACTCCTCCAGCAATGCCCAACCTTGGTTTTACCATTTGCCACCTAGCCTCTCTTTCCCTTGGG
>NC_057797.1:112070827-112105683 GCF_018294505.1 Triticum aestivum | reverse complement strand
CCGGCCAGTGCTCCTCTGAGTGTTGGTCCAAACTAGAGCCCCTTGCAGCGCCACCTCGGGGAAACTCGAGGGCTGGTTTTAGTTGCACGGATTGCTTATCCGAGTGTGCCCTGAGAACGAGATATGTGCAGCTCCTATCGGGATTTGTCGGCACATTCGGGCGGTGCTGCTGGACTTGTTTTATCTTTGTCGAGGTTGTCTTGTAAAACCGGGATATCGAGTCTGATCGGAATGTCTCGGGAGATGGTATATCCTTCGTTAACCGTGAGAGCTTGTGATGGGCTAAGTTGGGACTCCCATGCAGGGATTTGAACTTTCAAAAGATGTGCCCGCGGTTATGGGCAGATGGGAATTTGTTAATGTCCAGTTGTAGATAACTTGAACCTTAACTTAATTAAAATGAATCAACCGCGTGTTTAACCGTGATGGTCTCTTCTCGGCAGAGTCCGGGAAGTGAACACGGTGTTGGAGTAATGTTTGTCGTAGGTTTTTCTTTAGTTCTCCGTTCGTGCTTTGCCTTCTCTTCTCGCTCTCTCTTGCGAATAGGTTAGCCACCATATATGCTAGCCTCTTGCTGCAGCTCCACATATTACCTTGCCTTACCTATAAGCTTAAATAGTATTGATCGCGAGGGTGCGAGATTGCTGAGTCCCCGTGACTCACAGATTACTTCCAAACTAGATGCAGGGCCCGATGACTCCGTTCCAGATGATGCGCTTGAGCTCAAGTGGGAGTTCGACGAAGACTCACGCCGTTACTATGTACCTTTCCCCTTATTATCTATTTACATTGGTTGTTGTGAAGATTACCTTACTTGCGACATTGCTTTCAATGCGGTTATGCCTCTAAGTCGTGCTTCGACACGTAGGAGATATAGCTGCATCGAGGGCGTTACAGCCATTTAACCGATCTGTGATTTACTCAGGTCCCAGGAGCAGCAACCTTAACCAGGATATGCTTGTGAAGCTCAAGGCGGTCTATACTCTTATCGAGCAGTTGTATACTAGAGCTTAGCGTACATTGGCTACCATCTCCCCGGCTAATCAAGGACCCAATCTGTTAAGTGATGTGTTGAAGAAATTGTCAATCCTGCCCACCAGAATTCAAGAGATAAAATGGTCTTGTACGAGAGCCGGTGCTGTGACAGCCTTGAGCCGTGCTAAGGCGTGGGTACCGAAGTTAGACCCGGCTGATGTAGCTAGTGGATATCCAAGTCCGAATGAAGATGGTACTTCTTTTGATCAACTAGACTTCGCTGCTTGTGTTAAAGCAATCTGTCCTCATGCGACAGTCATTGCTGAAGAAACCAATCTCTCCAAATATCAGTCAGCTTACGACGCAGAGAACCAGAAGATGCATACTCCTGCGTATAAAGTGATGGATTTGATTCCTCCGATTCATAAGCACACTTTCGCTCCTGAAATTGACCCGTCGAATCTTATTGATGACGAAGCTGAATTCTACGCCTTGTGTGGCTTTGATTGGTCAAAACCAAACTTCCAGACGGCGGAGGAGGACGAAGAACCGCAAGGGGTGATCCAGAGCCAGGCCAAGAAGAATGATCCGCCGGGCGGTTTATACCTTTGTTCTTTGAAAAACACTTGATCTCATTTGGCTCATAAAGCCGAATAGGGTAGTGAAAACTTGAATCTGTCGTGCCATCATGCACGTTTCTATTTTTGTGCAACACGGTTGATCCGCCAGTTTGAAAGATGATCCTTTTATTCTTATAACAGTATTGATTTATGTGAATCAAACCTGATTATTTTCCTGCGCACAGATAAGTCACAAGTGCCCTGGCGGTTTACCGCCAGGCGGGTCATGATATCCAATTAAAGCCATTGAGGACGAATAGTCCATAATCAGGGCCAATCTAACAATTATTTAAATAAAATGTCATACCTGTGGTATATATTTAAACTGCCGGCTTATCAGCTTTGTGCAGTTTAGAGGTGTTAGAGCTATAACTCTGACCATAGAATTCATTACGCTCTGGAGACTTTGAGTCTGCCCTCCAGACGGTTTGTAGAAACCAGAAGTATGCTTCAAATATGAGCCATAAACAGGGAAACTAGGCCCAACTTGCAAAAACCCGAAAAACCATATAAAGGGTACAAATAAGAAATCAAAAGAAATTCGAGGCTTTTGTAGGCTGCCAAGCCAAAGTGTCTTCTTCAATGAAACTAGCCGGAGCCACTGGATTGTTTGTGCATTCCGTGGCCTGACTCACAGTACGACATTTGAACCCAGATAAAGTCGTATCTTGCTTTATAGACTTATCAGGAGTACGCGGGGTCAGAGTAATAGCATACATCACGGGCCAATTTATCCAAGTTCCAAGGAAGGCGGCTTATGAAGCCTGGATTCATCCTGACTATTTGTAAACTGTGCTCTCGCATGACAAGCTGTCGTTTGAACCTTAATCGAGCTCAGATCTTGGTCGAATATGCCATAAAGACTGATCATTAAGAGTTTGGTGGGTCAATCAAGATGACCTGATGGAGTTGAAGTAGCTGGTTATAGGTAGGATGACCCGGTCAGAGTTTGTTCTCTTGGGTCGAATACGCCTATGTTTGACCAAATCTGGTCAAGAGGGTAGTAACGCTATGTTCTCTTTGGTCGAATACGCCTATGTTTGAATAGGAAGCCCCCAAGTGACATGCTTACAAATCGTGCTCGTTGGGGACCTATGTTTGAGCTATGTTGTGCATCCAACTCTCTTTGGTCCCTGAAACTTGGGCGTCGAGCCTCTTAAATGAATATGATGATAAAGACTCAGCTTTGAGGAAGCGAAACGACAGAGGCCCTGAATTGCCAGGCATGTCGGCTTTATTATACTGCTTATATTATACACATCAGGTAACTATGTACATCATGAGAGCCGGTGGCTCAAGTATAGTAGGGCCGAAGATGAGCAATGTTCCACGGCCGACGGGCCTCCTCCTCTAATGTGCGTGAGTCCTTGTTGTCTCGAACGTCGATAAGGTAGTATGACCCATTATGTAAATTCTTTCTGACCACAAAAGGTCCTTCCCAAGGTGGTGATAACTTGTGCATATCTGTCTGATCTTGGATGAGCCGGAGCACTAAATCGCCTTCTTGAAAGGTTCTGGTTTTGACCCGGCGGCCGTGATAATGATGTAAGTCTTGCTGATAAATCGCCAAACGAGTCGTCGCGAGATCACGCTCCTCATCCAATAAGTCAAGTGCATCTTGACGCGCCCTTTCATTGTCAACCTCAACATAAGCCGCCACCCGGGGTGAATCGTGACAGATGTCACACTAGGGAGAACCGCCTCTGCCCCATAAACCATGAAAAAAGGTGTGTAACCCGTAGACCTGTTAGGGGTCGTATTTATGCTCCATAATACTGAGGGTAGTTCCTCCACCCAACAACCCGGCGTTCTCTACAAAGGAACCATAGGCCGGGCCTTGATACCTCGCAGAATCTCCTGATTTGCTCGTTCTGCTTGACCATTGGATTGAGGGTGAGCCACGGAGGAAACGTCAAGCCGGATATGCTACTGTTGACAAAAGTCTTCCATAGCGCCTTTAGAGAGATTAGTACCTGCTACCTCTTGAGCATGTGTTGGTTTTCCCTTCAAGTGGAAAGGGTGATCCAGCACACTAGCGTAAGTATGTCCCTCAGTTTTTGAGAACCAAGGTATCAATCCAGTAGGAGGTAACACACAAGTCACCTAGTACCTGCACAAACAAACAAGAACCTCGCAACCAACGCGATAAAGGGGTTGTCAATCCCTTCATGATCACTTACGAAAGTGAGATCTGATAAAGATAATAAGATAAATAGTTTTGGTATTTTTACGATATAGATTGGAAAATAAAGATTGCAAAGTAAACGGTAATAGAAATAGCAAATTGATATGGAAATAATATGATGGAAGATAGACCCGGGGGCCATAGGTTTCACTAGTGGCTTCTCTCAAGATAGCAAATTCTACGGTGGGTGGACAAATTACTGTCGAGCAATTGATAGAAAAGCGAATACTTATGAGAATATCTAGGCATGATCATGTATGTAGGCATCACGTCCGCAACAAGTAGACTGAAACAATTGTGCATCTACTACTATTACTCCACACATCGACCGCTATCCAGCATGCATCTAGAGTATTAAGTTCATAAGAACAGAGTAGCGCATTAGGCAAGATGACATGATGTAGAGGGATAAACTCAAGCAATATGATATAAACCCCATCTTTTTATCCTCGATGGCAACAATACAATACGTGCCTTGTTGCCCCTGCTGTCACTGGGAAAGGACACCGCAAGATTGACCCTAAACTAAGCACTTCTCCCATTGCAAGAACGATCACTCTAGTAGGCCAAACCAAACTGATAATTCAAAGAGACTTGCAAAGATATTTAAATCAAACATAAAATATTTCAGAGAAGAATCAAATATTGTTCATAGATAATCTTGATCATAAACCCACAATTCATCGGATCTCGACAAACACACCGCAAAAAGAATTACATCAAATAGATCTCCAAGAGAATCGAGGAGAACTTTGTATTAAGATCCAAAGAGAGAGAAGAAGCCATCTAGCTAATAACTATGGACCTGAAGGTCTGTGGTAAACTACTCATACATCATCGGAGAGGCTAGGGTGTTGATGTAGAAGCCCTCCGTGATCGATTCCCCCTCCGGCAGAGCGCCAGAAAAGGCCCCAAGATGGGGTCTCACATGTATAGAAGGTTGCGGAGGTGGAAATAGGGTTTTGTGGTGCTCCTGGATGTTTTTGGGGTATATGGGTATATATAGGAGGAAGAAGTACGTTGGTGGAGCTGCGAGGGGCCCACGAGGCTGGGGGCGCGCCTCCCTACCTCGTGGCCTCCTCGCTTCTTTCTTGACGTCCACTCGAAGTCTCCTGGGTCACATTTGTTCCAAAAATAACTCTCCCGGAGGTTTCATTCCGTTTGGATTCCGTTTGATATTCCTTTTCTGCGAAACACTGAAATAGGCAAAAAGCAACAAATTGCACTGGGCCTTTGGTTAGTAGGTTAGTCCCAAAAATAATATAAAAAGGTAAATTAAAGCCCATTAAACATCCAAAATAGATAATATAATAGCATGGAACAATCAAAAATTATAGATACGTTGGAGACGTATCAAGCATCCCCAAGCTTAATTCCTGCTCATCCTCGAGTAGGTAAATGATAAAAACAGAATTTTTGATGTGGAATGCTACCTGCTACCTCTTGAGCTTGCGTTGGTTTTCCCCGAAGAGGAAAGGATGATGCAGCAGAGTAGCGTAAGTATTTCCCTCAGTTTTTGAGAACCAAGGTATCAATCCAGTAGGAGGCCACGCGCAAGTCCCTCGTACCTACACAACACAAAGAGATCAACGCAACCAACGCGATTAGGGGTTGTCAATCCCTTCACGGTCACTTACGAAAGTGAGATCCGATAGATAATATTTTTGGTATTTTTGATATAAAGATGCAAAGTGAAAAGTAAAAGGCAAAGTAAAAACAAAACAAGATTAAAGTGATGGAGATTGATATGATGAGAATAGACCCGGGGGCCATAGGTTTCACTAGTGGCTTCTCTCAAGAGCATAAGTTTTCTACGGTGGGTGAACAAATTACTGTTGAGAAATTGACATAATTGAGCATAGTTATGAGAATATCTAGGCATGATCATGTATATAGGCATCACGTCCGTGACAAGTAGATCGAAACGATTCTGCATCTACTACTATTACTCCACTCATCGACCGCTATCCAGCATGCATCTAGAGTATTAAGTTAAAACAGAGTAACGCTTTAAGCAAGATGACATGATGTAGAGAGATAAATTCATGCAATATGATATAAACCTCATCTTGTTATCCTCGTTGGCAATGATACAATACGTGTCTTGCTGCCCCTTCTGTCACTGGGAAAGAACACCGCAAGATCGAACCCAAAGCTAAGCACTTCTCCCATGGCAAGAACTACCAATCTAGTTGGCCAAACCAAACGGATAATTCGAAGAGACTTGCAAAGATAACCAATCATACATAAAAGAATTCAGAGAAGATTCAAATATTGTTCATAGATAGGCTTGATCATAAACCCACAATTCATCGGTCTCAACAAACACACCGCAAAAGAAGAATATTACATCGAATAGATCTCCACAAGAGAGGGGGAGAATATTGTATTGAGATCCAAAAAGAGAGAAGAAGCCATCTAGCTAATAACTATGGACCCGAAGGTCTGAGGTAAACTACTCACACTTCATCGGAGGGGCTATGATGATGTAGAAGCCCTCCGTGATGATGGCCCTCTCCGGCGGAGCTCCGGAACAGGCCCCAAGATGGGATCTCGTGGATACAGAAAGTTGCGGCGGTGGAATTAGGTTTTTGGCTCCTGTTCTGATCGTTTGGGGGTACGTGGGTATATATAGGAGGAAGGAGTACGGCGGTGGAGCAGAGGGGCCCACGAGGCAGGGGGCGCGCCCTGTAGGGGGGGCGCGCCCCCTACCCTCGTGACCGCCTCCGGTACTTCTTGGAGTAGGGTCCAAGTCTCCTGGGTCTTATCCGAGAAGAAAATCACGTTCCAAAAAGGATTTTTCTGTTTGGACTCCGTTTGATATTTTGTTTCTTCGAAACACTAAAATAGGCAAAAAAAACAGCAATTCTAGGCTGGGCCTCCGGTTAATAGGTTAGTCCCAAAAATAATATAAAAGTGGAAAATAAAGCCTAATATAGTCCAAAACAGTAGATAATATAGCATGGAGCAATCAAAAATTATAGATACATTGGAGACGTATCAGGCATCCCCAAGCTTAATTCCTGCTCGTCCTCGAGTAAGTAAATGATAAAAAGAGAATTTTTGATGCGGAGTGCTACTTGGCATAATTTCAATGCAAAATTTCTTAATTGTGGTATGAATATTCATATTATAAAGATTCAAGACAAAAGTTCATATTGACATAAAGAATAATAACACTTCAAGCAAACTAACAAAGCAATTATGTTTTCTGAAAGTAACATGGCCAAAGAAAGTTCATCCCTACAAAATCATATAGTTTAGTCATGCTCCATTTTCGTCACACAAGAATGCTCTCATCATGCGCAACCCCGATGACAAGCCAAGCAATTGTTTCATACCTTAATAATTTCAAACTCATAAACTTTCACGCAATACATGAGCGTGAGCCATGGATATAGCACTATGGGTGGAATAGAATATAATGATGGGGGTTGTGTGGAGAAGACAAAAAGGAGAAAGTCCCACATCAATGAGGCTAATCAATGGGCTAGGGAGATGCCCATCGATTGATGTTAATGCGGGGAGTAGGGATTGCCATGCAACGGATGCACTAGATCTATAAATGTATGAAAGCTCAACAAAAGAAACTAAGTGGGTGTGCATCCAACTTGCTTGCTCATGAAGACCTAGGGCACTTGAGGAGGCCCATTGTTGGAATATACAAGCCAAGTTCTATAATGAAAAATTCCCACTAGTATATGAAAGTGATAACTCAAGAGACTCTATATGAAGAACATGGTGCTACTTTGAAGCACAATATATGAGACTCGCTATATCATGGTGCTACTTTGAAGCACAAGTGTGGAAAAAAGGATAGCAACATTGCCCCTTTTTTTGGGCCTTATTTTTTTCTTTGGCCTTTCTCTTTTTGTGGGACAATGCTCTATTGAATGATGATCATCACACTTCTATTTATTTACAACTCAATGATTACAACTTGATACTAGAACAAAGTATGACTCTATATGAATGCCTCCGGTGGTGTACCGGGATATGCAATGAATCAAGAGTGACAAGTAAAAATTATGAACGGTGGCTTTGCCACAAATACTATGTCAACTACATGATCATGCTAAGCAATATGACAATGATGAATGTGTCATGATAAAGTGGATGGTGGAAAGTTGCATGGCAATCTATCTCGGAATGGCTATGGAATGCCATAATAGGTAGGTATGGTGGTTGTTTTGAGGAAGATATAAGGAGGTTTATGTGTGAAAGAGCGTATCATATCACGGGGTTTGGATGCACCGGCGAAGTTTGCACCAACTCTCAATGTGAGAAAGGGCAATGTACGGTACCGTAGAGGCTAGCAATGATGGAAGGGTGAGAGTGCGTATAATCCATGGACTCAACATTAGTCATAAAGAACTCATATACTTATTGCAAAAATCTACAAGCCATCAAAAACCAAAGTATTACGCGCATGCTCCTAGGGGGATAGATTGGTAGGAAAAGACCATCGCTCGTCCCCGACCGCCACTCATAAGGAGGACAATCAAATAACACCTCATGTTTCAAGTTTGTTGCATAATGTTAACCATACGTGCATGCTACGGGACTTGCAAACTTTAACTCAAGAACTTCTCAAATTCACAATTACTCTACTAGAATGACTTTGATATTACTACTTCCATATCTCAAAACAATTATCAATCATCCAACTTTTCTTAGTATTCAACGCACTCAAAAGAAAGTTTCACAAATCTTGAATACCAAGCAAGTTATTATTAAGAAAATTACCATGATATTATGACTCTCAAAATAATTTAAGTGAAGCATTAGAGATCATAGTTTCTTTAAAACAAAACACCACCGTTCTCTAAAAGATCTAAGTGAAGCACATATAGCAAAACTACAACGCTCAAAAGATATAAGTGAAGCACATAGAGTATTCTATCAAATTTTAATTCATATATGACTCTCTCAAAAGGTGTGTACAGCAAGGATGATTGTGGCACACTAAAAAACAAAGACACAAATAATACAAGACGCTCCAAGCAAAACACATATCATGTTGGTGAATAAAAATATAGCTCCAAGTAAATTACCGATGGAAGTGGACGAAAGAGGGGATGCCTTCCGGGGCATCCCCAAGCTTTGACTTTTTGGTGTCCTTGGATTATCTTGGGGGTGCCATGGGCATCCCCAAGCTTAGGCTCTTGCCACTCCTTGTTCCATAATCCATCAAAAGAACTCACCCAAAACTTGAAAACTTCACAACACAAAACTCAATAGAAATCTCGTGAGCTCCGTTAGAGAAAGAAAACTTAAAACCACTTCAAGGTACTGTAATGAACTCATTATTTATTTATATTGTTGTTAAACCTACTGTATTCCAACTTATCTATCGATTATAAACTATTTTACTAGCCATAGATTCATCAAAATAAGCAAACAACACACGAAAAACAGAATCTGTCAAAAACAGAACAGTCTGTAGTAATCTGTAGCTAGCGCAAGATCTGGAACCCCACAAATTCTAAAATAAATTTATGGACGTGAGGAATTTATCTATTAATCATCTGCAAAAAGAATTAACTAAATATCACTCTTCAAATAAAAATGACAGCAGTTCTCGTGAGCGCTAAAGTTTCTGTTTTTTACAGCAAGTTCAACAAGACTTTCCCCAAGTCTTCCCAACGGTTCTACTTGGCACAAACACTAATTAAACACAAAAAACACAACCAAAACAGAGGCTAAATAATTTATTAATTAAATAACAGCAAGGATAAATATTGGGTTGACTCCCAACAAGCGCTTTTCTTTAAAGCCTTATAGCTAGGCATAATATTTCAATGATGCTCACATGAAAGACAAGAAATGAAGCACAAAGAGAGCATCATAAAACACGTGACAAACACATCTAAGTCTAACATACTTCCTATGCATAGGCATCTTATAGGTAAACAAATTGTCAAGGCAAGCAAAAACTAGCATATGCAAGGAAGCGGAAAGAAACAATAGCAATCTCAACATAACGAGAGGTAATTTATTATCATGAAAATTTCTACAACCATATTTTCCTCTCTCATAATAGTTACATGTGGGATCATAAGAAAATTCAAAAAAATATCTATCACATAAAACATTTTCAATATGATCGACATGCATGCAAAGTTGACACTCTTCCAAAATAGTGGGATTATCATTAACTAAAGTCATGACCTCTCCAAACCCACTTTTATCAAAAATTTCATAAGATTGAACATTCTCCAAATATGTGGGATCTAAAGTTGACACTCTTCCAAACCCACTTTGAATAATATTGCAAACAATATTATCAATCTCATATTCATCATCGGGCTTAAATAAATTTTCAAGATCATAAGAAGAATCACCCCAATCATGATCATTGCAACACGTAGTAGACATAGCAAAACTAGCATCCCCAAGCTTAGGGTTTTGCATCTTATTAGCACAATTGACATCAAAAGAATATATAATAGAATCATTGCAATCATGATTTTTATTCAAAGATCTATCGTGAGTCACTTTACGGATTTCAGGCAAAACCTTATAAAGATAATCTAGTGCATCCAAATCACTAGGAATTGGTTCATCATAATTGGATCTCTTAAAAAGATTGGCAAGTGGATGAGGATCCATAGATCTTAGGTTCTCTGTTTAGTAATAAATAAACAACTATTCTAACCATACGAGCAGACAAGAAACGGGCAAAAAGAGGCAAATAGAGAAAGAGAGGGAGGATAGAGAGAGAGAGCGAATAAAACGGCAAGGGTGAATTGGGGGGAGAGGAAAACGAGAGGCAAATGGCAAATAATGTAATGCGAGAGATAGGGATTGTGATGGGTACTTGGTATGTTGACTTTTTGCATAGACTCCCCGGCAACGGCGCCAGAAATTCTTCTTGCTACCTCTTGAGCTTGCGTTGGTTTTCCCCGAAGAGGAAAGGATGATGCAGCAGAGTAGCGTAAGTATTTCCCTCAGTTTTTGAGAACCAAGGTATCAATCCAGTAGGAGGCCACGCGCAAGTCCCTCGTACCTACACAAGACAAAGAGCTCAACGCAACCAACGCGATTAGGGGTTGTCAATCCCTTCACGGTCACTTACGGAAGTGAGGTCTGATAGATAATATTTTTGGTATTTTTGATATAAAGATGCAAAGTGAAAAGTAAAAGGCAAAGTAAAAACAAAACAAGATTAAAGTGATGGAGATTGATATGATGAGAATAGACCCAGGGGGCATAGGTTTCACTAGTGGCTTCTCTCAAGAGCATAAGTTTTCTACGGTGGGTGAACAAATTACTGTTGAGCAATTGACAGAATTGAGCATAGTTATGAGAATATCTAGGCATGATCATGTATATAGGCATCACGTCTGCGACAAGTAGATCGAAACGATTCTGCATCTACTACTATTACTCCACTCATTGACCGCTATCCAGCATGCATCTAGAGTATTAAGTTAAAAACAGAGTAACGCTTTAAGCAAGATGACATGATGTAGAGAGATAAATTCATGCAATATGAAATAAACCCCATCTTGTTATCCTTGATGGCAACGATACAATACGTGTCTTGCTGCCCCTTCTGTCACTGGGAAAGAACACTGCAAGATCGAACCCAAAGCTAAGCACTTCTCCCATGGCAAGAACTACCAATCTAGTTGGCCAAACCAAACGGATAATTCGAAGAGACTTGCAAAGATAACCAATCATACATAAAAGAATTCAGAGAAGATTCAAATATTGTTCATAGATAGACTTGATCATAAACCCACAATTCATCGGTCTCAACAAACACACCGCAAAAGAAGAAGATTACATCGAATAGATCTCCACAAGAGAGGGGGAGAACATTGTATTGAGATCCAAAAAGAGAGAAGAAGCCATCTAGCTAATAACTATGGACCCGAAGGTCTAAGGTAAACTACTCACACTTCATCGGAGGGGCTATGATGATGTAGAAGCCCTCCGTGATGACGGCCCTCTCCGCGGAGCTCCGGAACAGGCCCCAAGATGGGATCTCGTGGATACAGAAAGTTGCGGCGGTGGAATTAGGTTTTTGGCTCCTGTTCTGATCGTTTGGGGGTACGTGGGTATATATAGGAGGAAGGAGTACGTCGGTGGAGCACCGAGGGGCCCACGAGGCAGGGGGTGCGCCCTGTAGGGGGGCACGCCCCCTACCCTCGTGACCGCCTACGGTACTTCTTGGAGTAGGGTCCAAGTCTCCTGGGTCTTATCCGAGAAGAAAATCACCTTCCAAAAAGGATTTTTCTGTTTGGACTCCGTTTGATATTCTGTTTCTTCGAAACACTAAAATAGGCAAAAAAACAGCAATTCTGGGCTAGGCCTCTGGTTAATAGGTTAGTCCCAAAAATAATATAAAAGTGGAAAATAAAGCCCAAATAGTCCAAAACAGTAGATAATATAGCATGGAGCAATCAAATATTATAGATACATTGGAGACGTATCACTACCTAGGATAATTCTCAATGTAATTTTCTTTATTGTGGCATGAATGTTCAGATCCGAAAGATTCAAGACAAAAGTTTAATATTGACATAAAAATAATAATACTTCAAGCATACTAACAAAGCAATCATGTCTTCTCAAAATAACATGGCCAAAGAAAGTTATCCCTACAAAATCATATAGTCTGGCTATGCTCTATCTTCACCACACAAAGTATTTAAATCATGCACAACCTCGATGACAAGCCAAGCAACTGTTTCATACTTTTGGTGTTCTCAAACTTTTTCAATCTTCACCCAATATATGAGCATGAGCCATGGACATAGCACTATAGGTGGAATAGAATGGTGGTTGTGGAGAAGACAAAAGGAGAAGATAGTCTCACATCAACTAGGCGTATCAACGGGCTATGGAGATGCCCATCAATAGATATCAATGTGAGTGAGTAGGGATTTCCATGCAACGGATGCACTAGAGATATAAGTGTATGAAAGCTCAAAAAGAAACTAAGTGAGAAGCAGCGCACAGCGCGTCCGCGCATCACACCAGTTGGGCGACCACCACCACCTGCACCACGTGCAGCCGCTGCTCCAGCCCGCGCTGCAGCCGCACCAGGGCAAGGGGGCGATGACTATGAATGGGAGCACCAGCTGCGCGAGTTCAGAAGAGCGAACGGCCTTTGCTTTCGCTGCGGGGACAAGTACTCCAGAGAACATCAGTGCAAACGCACCGGCCAGATCCTGATGATTGAGGTGGGCAACTTTGGCAATATCCTCTCCGACGACACAGTCCACGCCCTGCAACTGCTTGATGAACCTGCGGGTCAGGAACCGGAATGCTGCTCCTTATCGTAGCAAGCGATCTCTAGGGAGGAAACACCGTCCACAATTCGTCTATGCGCTCAAGTTGGTGGCCAAATCATGTTGGTCTTGGTCGATTCTGTTGGATTTCGGGTTCCGGCAGACCCTTGAGGTTCAAACACTGGGGTGCGCGCGGAGTTCTCTCCCCTACCGATCTGCGTCCAATCTCCTCGCGTGATCTAAGCTGGAAACAACGAACAACACAGGGGACACAAGGTTTATACTGGTTCGGGCCATCGTTGTGGTGTAATACCCTACACCAGTGTGTGGTGTGGTGGATTGCCTCAGGGGCTGATGATGAACAGTACAATGGAAGAACAGCCTCGCGAGAGGTGTTCTTGAGCTGGTGCGATGAACTGCTTGGGTGAGTTCAATCGCCTCTCTCTCTATCTCTCTTTTTCGGTCCCTCCTTCTCTGTATTTTACTCTTTGGTGGCTAGCTCTATTTATAGAGGCCCTGGGCCTCTCCCCAAATAATGAGCGGGAAGGGCGCCAACAATTGGCCATTTTGAAGGGGAACATCTAGTACAAGTTATCCTGACCAAAGGTGGTCTTCGGCTGCCAAAAGTACTGGTGATGACGCTGTCTTGGGCTCCACAGTGACCTCCGTCCTGCCGCTCTACTAGTCTTGGTCTCGTTGCACCGGAATGATAACCTTTGCCCGGTGCCTTGGCCTGTGCTTGCCCCCTTTGCACCAAAGGGGAAACAAGGACACTGCACAGGCCGGCGCCCGCCTGGTCTCGATCGTCATGGCTTGTGTCACGGGCTCCTCGTGAGGTATCCCCGCCTTGATCTCTTCGCCTCCTCGCGAGCCTGCCTGATGAGGCTGCCTCTGAGGAAGCTTCTGGTCGTCCGCCCCGCGAGGCTTGGCCCCTCGCGAGGGTCTTGAGCTTGAGCTGATGAAGATGGGACGCGTTGGGCCCCCACTTGAGCCACGCCGCAGGCCGCAGGTAGGCAAGTCTGGGGACCCCCATTCCCAGAACACCGATAGTAGCCCTCGGGCCCAAGGCGCGCCCGGGCTTGGCCAAGCAGGGAAAGCGAAGGGGCAAGCGCGAAGCGCCGCGGGCCCTAGCAGCCTGCGGCCTTGGGCGTCGCGTGGCGATTGATTGGACGTGGGCGTGTGCGCTTCCCCACGACGCCTCAGCAACCGCACGACTTGACATGTCCCTGCATGCAGAGAAACTGGTCATGATTACCTACGATCGTGGTGCTCGACGGTTGGCCTCCTCCGGCTATAAGTATGGGGCTGCGCGAGTCCCTTCAGTCCATCCCTTGCTGCCGCTCCTTTCCTTCTTCTTCCTCGTTCTTGCTTCTCCTTACGCCAATGGCACCAATCCGCCGGTTTTCTACAGAAGAGAAGGGAAAGGCCCCCCGAGAGGGTCCTGACCCACTTCCGCCGAAGAAACGGCTGGTCCTCTGCCACCAAGATGTGGGTGCTCAGCCGGAGGCACCGAGGCCCTGGTACGAGCGGCCACCGCCTGGGTATCCGCTACCCTTGTACGCCTGCGTCGTGGGTCCTGGGGGAGAAGGCATCGAGCGACACCGACGATGCCACCGTCGACGCCAGTGAGTCACGGTGGTGCGTGTCGTTCCTCCTGGAGTCCACGCCGAGCGCTCCTCTCGTGAGCTCGTGCTCCACGCCGCCATGCCTCCGAGCTCTTGGATTCGCCTTCCCCCTCCTTCGCCTTCGAGATGCCGCCAAGCGGAGCTTTGCAGCTCTGGCTGCAGCACGCTGACTGCGGTACCCTTGCGACCGGAGCGAAGGTCGCGGTCGTCGCTCCGGGCAAGGTCTTCATGACCCAGGGCTGGGGCGAAATCGCCCGGGTCTGCTGGACGGTAGGTGCCCTTGTGATTCATCTTGAATACGACGGCACCTCCCTGATGTTCTTCAAGGTATTTGATGCTGAAGGATGCCGGCTGGAGTGCTGCCCCAGGGAGAGCGGTAGGGGTGACGAACCGGCGAGGACCTGGCCCACCCATCGGCCCTCCAGCAGCTCCTCAGGCGGCAGCAGAGGATCTGGGGAATCCAGTGGCTCCCCCGAGCTCCTCGCCACTCCGGAGACGAGCGACGACAGCTACGAGCCCCCGAGCTCGCGCTGTACTCGGGGCGGGGCAGCTGCGTCCAGCCGCCGACGCCACTGATCTGGATGGGGTTGGCGCCGGTGTTGGGCAGCCCACTGTTGATGATGGCGTCCCTTGCGGAGGTGCGGGCGATTAGCGTTCCTTAGGATTAGTACCTTTGTTCCCTATGAGGAATCGAAGCAACACCCCGAGGGGGTATGTAAGGCGCCTGCCATGTCTTTTGTGAACATTATATCCTTAATATGAATCAAAGCGAGGTGCTTGCTCTGTCCTGGCTCGGCTCCCCCTTTCTATCCTCGCGAGGACTCGGCGCTCTACGCTGACAGGTCCAAGTCCCCAGGCAGGCTTCAGCTGTCGCTGGTATGCCAGGTCGCGATGCCATGGTCAAGGCCAGGAGGTGAGCGGCCCGAGGTCCGGTAAGAGCCCCCGAGTCACGATGCTCGGGAGGTCCCCTTTAGCGCTCAAGCAGCCCTCATTGGGCGAGAAAGGAAGGCAATGTCGCCATGATAGAGCCGCACTGGGCGAGGGTTTGGTGCTGCGTTGGTCCAACTCTTGTAAGGGCGTGACTTATATCTTGAGTTTGGTGTAGTTCCTCGATGAAGCGCCCGGCCCGAGTGGTAGCTGAGGCGCTGCTGGGTTAGGTCCTCGCAAGCTCCTTCCCACTCCCCCGCACTTTCCTTAATGCTCTACGTCCTCAGGTCCCGGCCCTCGAGCGAGCTCAGCCGCCACTGGTATGACAGGTCGCGATGCCGTGGGTCAAGGCCAAGGGGTGAGGGCTGGAGAGCCAGTAGGAGCCCATGAGTCGCGATGCTCAGGTACCCCCCCCTTTTAACGTGCAAGCGGTCCGCGCTGGAGAGAGGGTGAGGTGGCTCGCGACATCCCTGACGTTGCTCCTGGAGTAGGTCATGCACACCAATCATGAAGAGAAACAAGACCTATTGTTACGGTTGCCAGCCAACCTTCGGTCGCTCCGAGGGAGGGATTGGGGCACTGAGGGCCTGGTGAGGTGGCACCTTGCGGGGTTGCCGCGGCCAGAGCTCGACCACTCAGGTTTATCGATGTTCCAGGGACGGACCCGTGCGCAAATGTCGTGCCAGAGCGAGCAGCTCCATAGCTAGGCGTCAATTGAGCAGGCGATTAGGTCGGGTGTGTTAAGCACGCAGGAGGAAATTCATTTAAATAGACACAAGAAAAGCAAACGCCACAGGGCCAGGCCCGATCAGCTCGGGGATGATGCAGCCCGAGGGGCGCCCCCAATAAGGTAAGTAAAGAGCATAAGCAAAACGGATACATGCCGCAAGGACGGACCCACGTGGCCTGGGAATGATGCAGCCCTGTGGGCGCTCCCAGCTAAAAACGGGACTTAGAAAGATGTCACCTGGTGCCGTTGAAGATGAAGTGATGCTGAAGAAGCGGGCGATGCGCGATGAAGACGTCGATCCTCACGAGCCCCCAGGCCCAGGAGCCTCGGGAGGCTCCGGGGGAACAGGTGGGTTCCCGAGGGCCATCTCCATCTCCGCCAGGACCGCATGATGCCTGACCTCCTGAGCCTCCAGAATGCTCCTCAGCAGGTGTTGATGAGCGGCGACCGCGTTCGGCAGGCCGAAAGGCATGCGAACATAGCTGTGAGGTGGACCCTCGCAACGCCCGACGCGTGAAGGCCAGAGGCGCTCCTGAGACGCAGCTCGGTTGAGCCCTAGCACGTTGATGCAGACGCGCAGCCCACCATCCTCACCTGGATGTGGGGCTACAGTGGGCAAGCGGCGGCTGCCGCGCATGACTCTCGACTCCTGTAGCTCCTGGGTGTTTCTTGCGATGAACTCCTGAGGGTTTGGTCTTCCTTGCCTTGTATCTTCCTGAGGGAAACGTACCTGGAAGCACCCCTCCAAGTGGTGCCCGAGCGCCTCCCTCACGACCTTGGCAAAGTCGGTGGCTCTCCAAGAAAGAGCCCCGAGCCCTGCCTGAGGAGGGCGCCGGGCGTGTCTTCCTATGCGAGAGAGGGTGGCGCTCCCTGATTGGGCGCAGAGCCTGACGCAACACCTCCGGAGGCGCCTGCCTCCTTATGGCTTGGGTCAGGTGAAACCTTCTTCTTCTTAAGGGTCGCCTCGGGAAGCCTTCCGTTCCTGTGGTCCGGGTCTTTGATTGCTGCGGCTTGGAATGCGTGCTCAAGTGAACACATTGCATCCCTTTCTTCACAGGGTACGGTGATGACTCCACCGCTTCCTGGCATCTTGAGGACATTGTATCCATGGTGAGTCACCGCCATGAACTTGGCCAGGGCTAGGTACCCGAGAATGTCGTTGTATGGCAGACGGATGTGGGCGACGTCGAAGTTGATGAGCTCTGTGCGGTAGTTGTTGCGCTATCCGAAGGTGACTGGAAGGCAAACCTGCCCTATGGGAACAGTGGAACCGTCAGTGACTCCTGAGAAGGGCTTGGTCGGATGGAGATGATCGTACGGCACTTGGAGATTGTCGAACGTCTCGACGGACAGGACGTTGAGTCCTGCTCCGCCGTCAATGAGGGTCCTGGTGACCTGCACATTGCTGATGACTGGGGAGCAAAGCATCGGGAGGACTCCGGCCGTTGCCGCGCACTTGAGCTGATCCGCTGAGCTGAACGTGATAGCGCATGCAGACCACCTGAGAGGGCGTGTGGCCTCAAGCTTGGGAAGGACTGCATTCACCTCGCAAGCAAACTTCTTGAAAATGCGCTGTGAGGCTGGGGCCTGCGCGCCACCCAAGATGCAAGCGATTGCGTGCGGCTCCTGGAAGCCCCCAGCCCCCTCGTCTTGATGTTGGTCTTCGTTCCTCCTTGGCGGTGGCGGCAGAGGAGGAAGGCCTGCGTTGCCATACGGGCGATCCTCACGAGGCTTATCTCTCCAGCCTCCTTCGCGAGGCTGGTCCTGCCAGCGATCCTCGCGAGGTCGGTCACGCCACCCTTGCCGAGGGTCACAGTCTTCCCATTGTCCTCCACCTCTTCCTCCTTCTCGGCCATAGCCCCTGTCGTTGCGCTCGGGGCGTCGGCCAACACGTCCATCTCTCACGGCCCTAAGCTCTTGACATTCGTTGGTGTTGTGGGTGTGGAGGTCGTGGTACACGCAGTACCGGCTGCCCTTTGATGACTCTGGTTGATCCCTGCCTTGCTTGGTGTCTGGTTCTGCTGCAAGCACGGCAGCCCCCTTGCGCTTCACGTCCTTGGCCTTGGGCTTCTTCTCTTCTGGGTCGGCAGCCGGGAGTTCGAGGAGGGAAAGGTGCCCTTCCTCAGCCCTGGTGCACTTGGTCGCCAAGTTGAACAGCTCCAGGGATGTGCACAGGTCTTCATGGATTGCTAGCTCCTCCTTCATCTTGATGTCGCGTACGCCATCGGAGAAGGCCGAGATGATGGCTTCTTCAGTCACCTTGGGGATCTTGAGGCGGGCGTTGTTGAAGCGTTGGATGTATTTCTGCAGGGTTTCACCTTGCTGCTGCTTGATGCGGCGCAGATCGCTCACGACCGGGGGCCGGTCGCGAGTGCCCTGGAAGTTGGCGATGAAGTGAGTGTGCATCTCGTCCTAGGAGGAGATTATGCCAGGAGCCAGGTGCGGGCCCCGTCCTTGAGCGCCATGGGAAACCAGTTCGCCATGACCCTTTCGTCTCCGTTGGCGGCTTCGATGCATAGCTCGTAGAGCTGTAGGAACTCCGCGGGGTCCGTCGTGCCATCGTAGCGAGGGGGCAGGTCAGGCTTGAATTTGCCTGGCCATGCAACGCCGCGTAGCTCGGGGGTGAGGGCGCGGCAGCCTGCCGTGGCCACCGGTGCCTTTTGCTGGTCCTGGGCTTGTTCACGGGGATTACAACGCGCCGCCGCTTGGAGCAGCGGGGTCTTGGCATGGAGGTGCAGGGACGCGATCTTGGCGCGCCGGCGCTGGGAGCGCGCGAGCACCTTCTTGGGGACGAGGGATCTCTTGGCAGCTCCTTTCTTGCTGCGCAGGCGCCGGAAGCAGAGGGTCTCGCCCTGGGGCTGCGAGCCTTGGAGCCAAGGCGCCTTCTTAGGGAGGAGGTGGTGGAGGCGCCTCCTGATCCCCGCCTCCTGCGCAAAATGGAGGGCGAGGCAGCGAGAGCGACGGCAAGGGGGAGCCCCCTGCGGTGCTGACGAGCTCGGTGATGCGGGCGAGCCAGTCCTCGTAGAGGTCGTCGACGGGGCGGTAGTGCAAGAGCTCTCTTGCCAGGAGCAGCGCGGCGTGCGCGTCCGTGGGGGCGCGACGGGCGTGGGACGACAAAGCGGCTGGAGTCAGCGACGGTGTGGCGGTGCGGCCCTCCCGCCGCACCGAGGGATGCTGGGAGGAGGCATGCTGCTCGTTCCCCGCCGGGCCGGTGGCGGCGTTGGTGGCAGGCGACGGGGAACGACGAGGATGTCCGCCGACGGGCGCCGTCTAGGCGACGCGGGTAGCGAGAGCAGCCCGGCGCTCAGCGCGAGCCCGACGAGCGTCAGCCATGGACACAACAGAAGATCGTACGTGAACAGCGGAAGAAAGATTCTGGCGCACCCTACCTGGCGCGCCAAATGTCGGATTTCGGGTTCGGGCAGACCCTTGAGGTTTGAACACTGGGGTGCGCGTGGAGATCTCTCCCCTACCGATCTGCGTCCAATCTCCTCGCGTGATCTAAGCTGGAAACAACGAACAACACAGGGGACACAAGGTTTATACTGGTTCGGGCCACCGTTGTGGTGTAATACCCTACTCCGGTGTGTGGTGTGGTGGATTGCCTCAGGGGCTGATGATGAACAATACAAGGGAAGAACAGCCTCGCGACAGGTGTTCTTGAGTTGGTGCGACGAACTGCTTGGGTGAGTTCAATCGCCTCTCTCTCTCTATCTCTCTTTTTCGGTCCCTCCTTCTCTGTCTTTTAATCTGTGGTGGCTAGCTCTATTTATAGAGGCCCTGGGCCTCTCCCCAAATAATGAGCGGGAAGGGCGCCAACAATTGGCCATTTTGAAGGGGAACATCTAGTACAAGTTATCCTGACCATAGGTGGTCTTCGGCTGCCAAAAGTATTGGTGATGACGCTGTCTTGGGCTCCACGGTGACCTCTGTCCTGCCGCTCTGCTGGTCTTGGTCTCGTTGCATCGGAATGGTAACCTTTGCCCGGTACCTTGGCCTGTGCTTGCCCCCTTTGCACCAAAGGGGAAACAAGGACACTGTGCAGGCCGGCGCCCACCTGGTCTCGATCGTCATCGCTTGCGTCACGGGCTCCTCGTGAGGTATCCCCGCCTTGATCTCTCCGCCTCCTCGCGAGCCTGCCTGATGAGGCTGCCTCTGAGGAAGCTTCCGGTCGTCCGCCCCGCGAGGCTTAGCCCCTCGCGAGGGTCTTGAGCTTGAGCTGATGAAGATGGGCCGCGCTGGGCCCCCACTTGAGCCACGCCCGCAGGCCGCAGGCAGGCAAGTCTGGGGACCCCCGTTCCCAGAACACCGACAGATTCTAGGAGCACACACAGTTTCATCAGCAAAACTTTTCTGTCTCGCCTGAAAGTTCAGACAAAACACCTGCCCCCAGTTTCAGTTCATGTGGCAAATGCGCAACGACTCTGGTGCACTCAAATTGTGCGTGGATTAGAGTGGGATGTACCTGGACACACCTTCCACACGGATCTGTGAGTCCTTCCACTGGATGCATATGACGGAGTGCTCGACATCGATTGGTTATCAGCTTATAGTCCCATGAACTGCCACTGGCAACACAAGACCATAGCATTTGAAACCAAGGGCGAGCAAGTACACCTGTAGGGGGTGCGCACCACTGACTTGCCTCCCATCTCAGAGCTTGATGCTTACGAACTGCACCAAATGGAAGTTGCAAATGACATATGGACTGCAGCTTTAGTTACAGTGGAAACAGTGGACAAACCTGAACCTGAACCGGTCCCTACTAAAATTTAGAAACTCTTATCTGGATATGAGGATGTGTTCTCTAAACCTAAAACCCTTCCGCCCAAGAGATAGTACAATCATGCCATCAACCTGGAGTCGGGCACTGCTCCAATTAACACAAGGTCGTACCGCTATTTCCTAGAGAAAGATGAGATCGAGAAGCAAGTTCAAGAGATGCTGCAGTCTGGAGTGATCGCGCACAGCTTGAGCCCGTATGCTGCACCAGTGTTGTTGGTCAAGAAAAAGGACGGCAGCTGGCGTTTTTGCGTGGATTTCCGGTGTCTGAACACTGCTACGGTCAAGAACAAGTTTCCTCTACTAGTGGTCGATGAACTGCTCGACAAACTGGGGGCGCAGCCTACTTTTCCAAGATCAATCTACACGCTGGCTATCATCAGATTCGCATGCGCGAGGAGGATGAGGAGAAAACCGCATTCAAAATGCACCACAGGCATTATCACTTCAGAGTGATGCCGTTCGGCCTCTGCAATGCGCCGGCCACGTTTCAGTGCCTCATGAACTTGGTGTTCGGCCGACATGTCCGTAAGTTTATCATCATCTTCCTGGATGACATTCTGGTCTTTAGCTTCGATCTCCAGGAACATGAAGAACACCTGTGCATCGTCCTCGACCTGCTCCGAGAACACCAGATGTACGCAAAGGCTTCAAAGTGCTTGTTCGCGCAGCAGCAGATCGAGTACCTGGGGCACGTCATCTCCAAGGATGGCGTTGCCACCGATGCGAGCAAGACCAATGCCATGAGAGCCTGGCCCGTGCCCACCACGCCCACCGAGCTCCGCGGCTTCCTCGGCCTAACAGGCTACTACCGGAAGTTCCTGCCACATTACGACATCATCGCGAAGCCGTTCACACGCTTGCTCACAAAGAAGGGGTTTCTCTAGGACAACAAGGCGCAGTCGCCATTCGAGATGCTCAAGCAGGCCATGGTGAACATGCCCGTGCTCGCCCTCTCAGACTTCAAGCGCCCATTTGCCATCAAGACGGATGCTTGCGACACCAGCGTGGGAGCATTCTTGGTCCAAGCCGGGCACCCCGTCGCGTACCTGAGCAAGGCCCTAGGGGTGCGCAACCAGAAGTTTTCGGCCTACGGGAAGGAGTTGTTGGCGGTCATGATGGCCATCGACAAGTGGCGACCGTACCTCCAGCGCACTCCATTCGAGATCCTCACCGACCACAAAAGCTTGTGTTCCTTGGGGGATCAACAACTCGTCACGGAGCTCCAGCGCAAAGCAATGTCCAAGATGGTGGGGTTGTAGTTCACGTTCCGCTACAAGAAAGGCGTAGACAATAGCGCAGCCGATGCGCTCTCCAGGGTGGGGCATCTGCTGTCGTTGGGCGCGTTGTCCATGTGCCAACCGCAATGGCTGCAGGAGGTGACCAATTCGTACGAGACGGACGCCGACGCGCAAGAACTGCTCGCCAAGCTCACGCTCTGCGATGCTGACAACCAGGGCCGCACCCTACAGCAAGGCATGATTAGACAGCGGGGACAGATGTGCATCGGCGCCAACACCGCGCTCCAGACGAAACTCATCGTCGTGCTGCACCACAGCGCGGTCGGGGGACACTCCAGCGCCACCCCCACCTACCACCGGGTGCGCAAGCTCTTCGCCTGGACCGGCCTGAAGCGCGCTGTCGAAGATTTCATCAGGCAATGCAGCATTTGCCAGCACGCGAAGCACGAGCAAACACATCCGGCCGGCAAGCTGCAGTCGCTCCCAATTCCACAAGAGCCATGGCAAGAGATCACCATGGACTTGTTGGGGAACGTAGCATAAATTCAAAATTTTCCTACGTGTCACCAAGATCTATCTATGGAGTCATCTAGCAACGAGGGAGGAGTGGATCTACATACCCTTGTAGATCGCGCGCGGAAGCGTTCAAGAGAACGGGGTTGATGGAGTCGTACTCGTCGTGATCCAAATCACCGATGATCCTAGCGCCGAACGGACGGCACCTCCACGTTCAACACACGTACGGAGCAGCAACGTCTCCTCCTTCTTGATCCAGCAAGGGGGAAGGAGAGGTTGATGGATATCCAGCAACACGACGGCGTGGTGGTGGAAGTAGCGGGATTCCAACAGGGCTTCGCCAAGCACTGCGGGAGGAGGGAGGTGTGTCATGGGAGGGAGAGGGAGGCGCCAGGGCTTAGGTATGGTTGCCCTCCCTTCCCCCCACTATATATAGGGCCAAGGGAGAGGGAGAGGGTGCAGCCTTGCCCCTTCCTCCAAGGAAGGGTGCGGCCAAGGGGGGGAGGAGTCCATCCTCCCCAAGGCACCTCGGAGGTGCCTTCCCCTTTTAGGACTCTCCCCTCCTCTTGTCCCTTTGGCGCATGGGCCTCTAGGGGCTGGTGCCCTTGGCCCATGTAGGCCAAGGTGCACCCCCTACAGCCCATGTGGCCCCCGGGGCAGGTGGCCCCACCCGGTGGACCCCCGGGACCCTTCCGGTGGTCCCGGTACAATACCGTTGACCCCGAAACTTGTCCCGATGGCCGAAACAGCACTTCCTATATATAATTCTTTACCTTCGAACCATTCCGGAACTCCTCGTGACGTCCAGGATCTCATCCGGGACTCCGAACAACTTTCGGGTTACCGCATACTAATATCTCTATAACCCTAGCGTAACCGAACCTTAAGTGTGTAGACCCTACGGGTTCGGGAGACATGCAGACATGACCGAGATGACTCTCCGGTCAATAACCAACAGCGGGATCTAGATACCCATGTTGGCTCCCACATGTTCCACAATGATCTCATCGATGAACCACGATGTCAAGGACTTAATCAATCCCGTATACAATTCCCTTTGTCTAGCGGTATGATACTTGCCCGAGATTCGATCGTCGGTATCCCGATACCTTGTTCAATCTCGTTACCGGCAAGTCTCTTTACTCGTTTCGTAACACATCATCCCGTGATAAACTCCTTGATCACATTGTGCACATTATGATGATGTCCTACCGAGTGGGCCCAGAGATACCTCTCCGTTTACACGGAGCGACAAATCCCAGTCTCGATTCGTGCCAACCCAACAGACACTTTAGGAGATACCCGTAGTGTACCTTTATAGCCACCCAGTTACGTTGTGACATTTGGCACACCCAAAGCACTCCTACGGTATCCGGGAGTTGCACAATCTCATGGTCTAAGGAAATGATACTTGACATTAGAAAAGCTTTAGCATACGAACTACACGATCTTGTGCTAGGCTTAGGATTGGGTCTTGTCCATCACATCATTCTTCTAATGATGTGATCCCGTCATCAATGACATCCAATGTCCATGGTCAGGAAACCATAACCATCTATTGATCAACGAGCTAGTCAACTAGAGGCTTACTAGGGACATGGTGTTGTCTATGTATCCACACATGTATCTGAGTTTCCTATCAATACAATTCTAGCATGGATAATAAACGATTATCATGAACAAGGAAATATAATAATAACTAGTTTATTATTGCCTCTAGGGCCTATTTCCAACAGTCTCCCACTTGCACTAGAGTCTATAATCCAGTTCACATCGATATGTGATTAACACTCAAGGTCACATCCCCATGTGACTAACACCCAAAGAGTTTACTAGAGTCAATAATCTAGTTCACATTACCATGTGATTAACACTCGATGAGTTCTGGGTTTGAACATGTTATGCTTGTGAGAGATGTTATAGTCAACAGGTCTGAATCTTTCAGATCCGTATGTACTTCACAAATTTCTATGTCATCTTGTAGATGCAACTACTATGCTACATTTGGAGCTATTCCAAATAACTGTTCTACTTGGAGCTATTCTAAATTGTTGCTCCATTATACGTTTCTGGTATCTCTACTGTAACTCTTTACGTCGAACTCTTTATCACCTCCATAACCGAGAAAATTCCTTAGTCCACTAGTTACTAAGGATAACTTTGACCGTTGTCCTGTGATCCATTCTTAGATCACTCTTGTACCCCTTGACTGACTCATGGCAAGGCACATTTCAGGTGCGGTACACAGCTTAGCATACTGTAGAGCCTATGTCTTAAGCATAGGGGATGACCTTCGTCCTTTCTCTCTATTCTGCCGTGGTCGAGCTTTAAGCCTTAACTTCATACCTTACAACTCAGGCAAGAACTCCTTCTTTGACTGATCCATCTTGAACACCTTCAAGATCATGTCAAGGTATGTGCTCATTTGAAAGTACCATTAAGCGTTTTGATCTATCCTTATAGATCTTGATGCTCAATGTTCAAGCAGCTTAATCCAGGCTTTCCATTGAAAAACACTTTCCAAATAACCCTATATGCTTTCCAGAAATTCTACATCATTTCTGATCCATCATATGTCAACAACATATACTCATCAGAAATTCTATAGTGCTCCCACTCACCTTTTTGGAAATAGAAGTTTCTCATAAACTTTGTATAAACCCAAAATCTTTGATCATCTCATCAAAGCGTACATTCCAACTCCGAGATGCTTACTCCAGTCCTTAGAAGGATAGCTGGAGCTTTGCATACTTATTAGCATCTTTCAGGATTGACAAAACCTTCCGGTTGTATCACATACAACCTTTCCTCAAGAAAATCATCGAGGAAACAATATTTTGACATCCTATCTGCAAGATTTCATAAATAATGCAATAATCGCTAATATAATTCCAACAGACTCTTAGCATCGCTACGAGTGAGAAAGTCTCATCGTAGTCAACTCCTTGAACTTGTCGGAAAACATCTTAACGACAAGTCGAGCTTTCTTAATGGTGATACTTACCATCATTGTCTGTCTTCCTTTTAAAATCCATATGTACCTAACAGCCTTACGACCATCAAGTAGTTCTTCCAAAGTCTATACTTTGTTTTCATACATGGATCCTATCTCGGATTTTATGGCCTCGAGCCATTTATCGGAATCCGGGCCCACCATCGCTTCTCCATAGCTCGTAGGTTCATTGTTGTCTAGCAACATGACTTCCAAGACAGGATTACATACCACTCTGAAGTAGTACGCATCCTTGTCATCCCACGAGGTTTGGTAGTGACTTGATCTGAAGTTTCATGATCACTATCATAAGCTTCCACTTCAATTGGTGTAGGTGCCACAGGAACAACTTCCTGTGCCCTGCCACACACTAGTTGAAGAGACGGTTCAATAACCTCATCAAGTCTCCACCATCCTCCCAATCAATTCTTTCGAGAGAAACTTTTCCTCGAGAAAGGACCCGATTCAAGAAACAATCCTTTATTGCTTTCGGATCTGAGACAGGAGGTATACCCAACTGTTTTGGGTGTCCTATGAAGATGCATTTATCCGCTTTGGGTTCGAGCTTATCAGCCTGAAACTTTTTCACACAAGCGTCGCAGCCCCAAACTTTTAAGAAATGACAGCTTAGGTTTCTCATAGTTCATACGGTGTCATCTCATCGGAATTACGTGGTGCCCCTTTTAAAGTGAATGTGGTTGTCTCTAATGCCTAACCCATAAACTATCGTGGTAATTCGATGAGAGACATCATGGTATGCATCATATCCAATAGGGTGCAGTTATGATGTTCGGACACACCATCACACTATGGTGTTCCAGGCTGTATTAGTTGTGAAACTATTTCCACAATGTCTTAATTCTGTGCCAAACTCGTAATTCAGATATTCATCTCTATGATCATATCATAGATATTTTATCCTCTTGTCACGACGATCTTTCAACTTCACCCTGAAATTACTTGAACTTTTCAATAATTCAGACTCATGATTCATCAAGTAAATATACTCAACATCTACTCAAATCATCTGTGAAGTAAGAACATAACGATATCCACTACACGCCTCAGCACTCATTGGACTGCACACATCAAAATTTATTACTTCCAACAAGTTGCTTTCTAGTTCCATTTTACTGAAAACGAGGCTTTCAGTCATCTTGCCCATGTGGTATGATTTGCATGTCTCAAGTGATTCAAAAATCAAGTGAGTCCAAACGGTCCATTTGCATGGAGTTTCTTCATGCATATACACCAATAGACATGGTTCGCATGTCTCAAACCTTTCAAAAACGAGTGAGCCCAAAGATCCATCAACATGGAGCTTCTTCATGCGTTTTATACCGATATGACTTACGTGGTAGTGCCATAAGTAGGTGGTACTATCATTACTATCTTTTGGCATGAACATGTGTATCACTACGATCGAGATTCAATAAACCATTCATTTCAGGTGTAAGACCATTGAAGGTATTATTCAAATAAACAGAGTAACCATTATTCTCTTTAAATGAATAACCGTATTGCGATAGACATAATCCAATCATGTCTATGCTCAACGCAAACACCAATCTCGATGGTAGAGGGAGCGTGCGATGCTTGATCATATCAACATTGGAATCACTTCCAACACATATCGTCAGCTCACCTTTAGGTAGTCTCCATTTATTCCGTAGCTTTTATTTCGAGTTACTAACACTTAGCAACTGAACCGGTATCTAATACCCTGGTGCTACTAGGAGTACTAGTAAAGTACACATCAACACAATGTATATCCAATATACTTCTATCGACCTTGCCAGCCTTCTTATCTACCAAGTATCTAGGGTAATTCTGCTCCAGTGGCTGTTCCCCTTATTACAGAAGCACTTAGTCTCGGGTTTGGGTTCAACCTTGGGTTTCTTCACTAGAGCAGCAGCTGAATTGCCGTTTCGTGAAGTATCCCTTCGTGCCCTTGCCCTTCTTGAAACTAGTGGTTTCACCAACCATCAACAATTGATGCTCCTTCTTGATTTCTACTTTTGTGGTGTCAAACATCGCGAATATCTCAAGGATCATCATATATGTCCCCAATATATTATAGTTCATCACGAAGCTCTAGCAGCTTGGTGGTAATGACTTCGAAGAACCATCACTGTCTCATCTGGAAGATCAACTCCCACTCGATTCAAGCGATTGTTGTACTCAAACAATCTGAGCACAAGCTCAACAATTGAGCTTTTCTCCTTAGTTTGTAGGCTAAGAAAATCGTCGGAGGTCTTATACCTCTTGACATGGGCACGAGCCTGAAATCCCAATTTCAGCCCTCGAAACATCTCATATGTTTCGCGACGTTTCAAAACGTCTTCGGTGCCTCAACTCTAAACCGTTTAACTGAACTATCACGTAGTTATCAAAATGTGTATGTCAGATGTTCGCAACATCCACATACAACGTTCGAGGTTCAGCACACTGAGCGGTGCATTAAGGACATAAGCCTTCTATGAAGCAATGAGGACAATCCTCAGTTTACGGACCTAGTCCGCATAATTGCTACTATCAACTGTCAACTAAATTTTTCTCTAGGAACATAACTAAACAGTAGAACTAAAGCGCGAGCTACGACATAATTTGTGAAGACCTTTTGACTATGTTCATGATAATTAAGTTCATCTTATGAACTCCCACTCAGATAGACATCCCTCTAGTCATCTAAGTGATTACATGATCCAAGTCAACTAGGCCGTGTCCGATCATCACGTGAGACGGACTAGTCAACATCGGTGAACATCTTCATGCTGATCGTATCTACCATACGACTCATGCTCGACCTTTCGGTCTTCTCTGTTCCGAGGCCATGTCTGTACACATGCTAGGCTCGTCAAGTCAACCTAAGTGTTTCGCATGTGTAAATCTGTCTTACACCCGTTGTATGTGAACGCTAGAATCTATCACACCCGATCATCATGTGGTGCTTCGAAACAACGAACTGTCGCAACGGTGCACAGTTAGGGGGAACACTTTCTTGAAATTTTAATGAGGGATCATCTTATTTACTACCGTCATTCTAAGCAAATAAGATGCAAAAACATGATAAACATCACATGCAATCAAATAATAGTGACATGATATGGCCAATATCATATAGCTCCTTTGATCTCCATCTTGGGGCTCCATGATCATCTTGTCACCGGCATGACACCATGATCTCCATCATCATGATCTCCATCATCATGTCTCCATGAAGTTGCCTCGCCAACTATTGCTTCTACTACTACAGCTAACGGTTAGCAATAAAGTAAAGTAATTACATGACGTTTATGTTGACACGCAGGTCATCAATAAATTAAGACAACTCCTATGGCTCCTGTCGGTTGTCATACTCATCGACATGCAAGTCGTGATTCCTATTACAAGAACATGATCAATCTCATACATCACATATATCATTCATCACATCCTTTTGGCCATATCACATCACATAGCATACCCTGCAAAAACAAGTTAGACGTCCTCTAATTGTTGTTTGCATGTTTTACGTGGCTGCTATGGGTTTCTAGCAAGAACGTTTCTTACCTACGCAAAGACCACAACGTGATATGCCAATTGCTATTTAACCTTCATAAGGACCCTTTTCATCGAATCCGATCCGACTAAAGTGGGAGAGACAGATACCCGCTAGCCACCTTATGCAACTAGTGCATGTCAGTCGGTGGAACCAGTCTCACGTAAGAGTACGTGTAAGGTCGGTCCGGGCCGCTTCATCCCACGATGCCGCCGAATCAAGATAAGACTAGTAACGGCAAGTAAATTGACAAAATCAACGCCCACAACTACTTTGTGTTCTACTCGTGCATAGAAACTACGCATAGACCTAGCTCATGATGCCACTGTTGGGGAACGTAGCATAAATTCAAAATTTTCCTACGTGTCACCAAGATCTATCTATGGAGTCATCTAGCAACGAGGGAGGAGTGGATCTACATACCCTTGTAGATCGCGCGCGGAAGCGTTCAAGAGAACGGGGTTGATGGAGTCGTACTCGTCGTGATCCAAATCACCGATGATCCTAGCGCCGAACGGACGGCACCTCCGCGTTCGACACACGTACGGAGCAGCGACGTCTCCTCCTTCTTGATCCAGCAAGGGGGAAGGAGAGGTTGATGGAGATCCAGCAACACGACGGCGTGGTGGTGGAAGTAGCGGGATTCCAACAGGGCTTCGCCAAGCACTGCGGGAGGAGGGAGGTGTGTCATGGGAGGGAGAGGGAGGCGCCAGGGCTTAGGTATGGTTGCCCTCCCTTCCTCCCACTATATATAGGGCCAAGGGAGAGGGGGAGGGTGCAGCCTTGCCCCTTCCTCCAAGGAAGGGTGCAGCCAAGGGGGGGAGGAGTCCATCCTCCCCAAGGCACCTCGGAGGTGCCTTCCCCTTTTAGGACTCTCCCCTCCTCTTGTCTCTTTGGCGCATGGGCCTCTAGGGGCTGGTGCCCTTGGCCCATGTAGGCCAAGGCGCACCCCCTACAGCCCATGTGGCCCCCAGGGCAGGTGGCCCCACCCGGTGGACCCCCGGGACCCTTCCGGTGGTCCCAGTACAATACCGTTGACCCCGAAACTTGTCCCGATGGCCGAAACAGCACTTCCTATATATAATTCTTTTCCTCCGGACCATTCTGGAACTCCTCGTGACGTCCGGGATCTCATCCGGGACTCTGAACAACTTTCGGGTTACCGCATACTAATATCTCTATAACCCTAGTGTCACCGAACCTTAAGTGTGTAGACCCTACGGGTTCGGGAGACATGCAGACATGACCGAGATGACTCTCCGGTCAATAACCAACAGCGGGATCTGGATACCCATGTTGGCTCCCACATGTTCCACGATGATCTCATCGGATGAACCACGATGTCAAGGACTTAATCAATCCTGTATACAATTCCCTTTGTCTAGCGGTACGATACTTGCCCGAGATTCGATCGTCGGTATCCCGATACCTTGTTCAATCTCGTTACCGGCAAGTCTCTTTACTCGTTTCATAACACATCATCCCGTGATAAACTCCTTGATCACATTGTGCACGTTATGATGATGTCCTACCGAGTGGGCCCAGAGATACCTCTCCGTTTACACGGAGTGACAAATCCCAGTCTTGATTCGTGCCAACCCAACAGACACTTTCGGAGATACCTGTAGTGTACCTTTATAGCCACCCAGTTACGTTGTGACGTTTGGCACACCCAAAGCACTCCTACGGTATCCGGGAGTTGCACAATCTCATGGTCTAAGGAAATGATACTTGACATTAGAAAAGCTTTAGCATACGAACTACACGATCTTGTGCTAGGCTTAGGATTGGGTCTTGTCCATCACATCATTCTTCTAATGATGTGATCCCGTTATCAATGACATCCAGTGTCCATGGTCAGGAAACCGTAACCATCTATTGATCAATGAGCTAGTCAACTAGAGGCTTACTAGGGACATGGTGTTGTCTATGTATCCACACATGTATCTGAGTTTCCTATCAATACAATTCTAGCATGGATAATAAACGATTATCATGAACAAGGAAATATAATAATAACTAATTGTATATTGCCTCTAGGGCATATTTCCAACAGGACTTCGTCTAAGGATTTCCCAAGTCCGATGGCTATGATGCGATCATGGTCGTCGTCGACCGTCTCACCAAGTACGCCCACTTCGTCCCTCTCCGCCCCCCCTTCAACGCTGCTCAGGTCGCCAGATCCTTCTGGGAAAATGTCATCCGCCTCCATGGCATGCCGCATTCCATCATCTCCGACCGTGACAAGGTGTTCACCAGCGCCATGTGGCGAGAGATCCTCAATGCCGCGGGCACCAAGCTCCAGTACTCCACGGCGTACCACCCCAAGATGGACGGGCAGACGGAGCGTGTCAACCAGTGCTTGGAGATGTACCTGCGGTGCTCTGTCGATGACACACCCAAGCAATGGCGTCGGTGGCTCTCCACAGCAGAGTTTTGGTACAACTTATCGCACCACGCCTCGCTCAACTGCTCCCCGTTCAAGGCATTGTACGGCAGGGAGCCCAACCTCGGCGGCATGCCAGCGGTCAACACCAATCTACCCGCGGATGCGCCGCTCGACGAGATCGACTGGGCAATGCACACGGAGCTGCTGCGTGCCCGACTCGCGCGCGCCTAGGCGCGTTTCAAGAAACAAGTGGATCGCCACCGCGTCGAGCGCGCCTTCGACGTGGGCGAGCAAGTCCTCCTCAAGCTTCAACCGTACGCCCAGTCCTCCATCACCAACCGCCCTTGTCGCAAGCTGGCATACAAGTTCTTCGGCCCCTTCATGGTGACGGAGCGCATCGGCACCTTGGCGTATGCCTGAACCTGCAACCTGGCAGCCGCATCCACCCCGTCTTCCACATCTCGCAACTCAAGCCGTTCGTCCCCGACTACACTCTAGTCTTCGCCGAGCTGCCGAAGATACCGGACCTCACGGCCGCGGAACGTGTTCCGGTCGCCATTCTGGATCGACGCATGATGAAGAAAGGAGACGCCCCAGTCGTCCAAGTGCAGGTGCAGTGGAGCACCATGCCGCTGTCAACAGCAACCTGGGAAGACTACTATGTGCTACGGCAGCGCTTCCTGGACATGCCCCTTTGGACAGAGGAAGATCAAGCTGCTCGAGAGGGGGCAAATGTCACGCCTGCAGATCAGCCTGCAGCGGACTGATCAGTGCAAGTGCAACATCATCACTTGCAACGACTAAGTCACCGTTGAGCTGGGGACTGAGACCCACCTCCAAGTGTATGTGTGTGTGCTAAGCCAAGTGTTGGCGTGCATGTTAAGCCAGCTATGGCCTACTTGTAACGGAACCACTGGACGGAGAGGACATGGAAAAAATAATAAACTACTTTCCCCTCACCTTCGTCTCTTTCTCGCTCTCACCTAACCCAGCCCCCTCTTCCTCATCCCGATTCCCCCTTCTCACCTCCAACCTCTCGATTGGGTCATGACAAATAGTTAACCTATAATGAGTTAAACATCATATTAAAGGTTAAAAAGTCAATTTCTATAAAGAATGAACTATACTCTGCCTACTAATGAATCATTCCTTTCAATCTTTTTACACTTCTCTGTAGCCGTGTTAACCTGTTCAATATCCCATAATCATACATCACCTTATCTTTATCCATAAAAATAAACAATATCAAAATCCAAACATATCTAAAGAGTAACTGAAGCTAAGGTGATAATGGATATCTCCATATACTGCTCATGTTGATGTCACTGCTCTAATTATCACTATTTCCTATGTTTTGGTTCTCCTATCACATTGAAAATTACAAGAATTTCTTAGTAGAACAGCTAGCACTTGGTTTCTTGATCACTACCAGTAAGTATTGTTGGGTGATTAAGAGCAACATGGCGTTTGTGCAGTCTGAACTAATGAAGATTGTTTACCAGTGGATCATTAGGTCAAACAAAGGATCCATGGAGTGCAACATGATCTTTGAAGAAGTCACTCTCTGACCCCTAAAGAGGTGCAACGGCAGCTGGCATCATCCTCTAGCATTCACATTTTACCAGAGCCTGATAAAATGCCATGTTGATGCAATGTGTCTGACCTTAATAGATGGCACAGTAAAGTGCAAGACTTGGGTTAAGATCAAACTTCCTAAAATTACAGATTCTCCAGCATTTGCTTGGAGACTGTTAACTCCACATGTTTGGTCACTAATTAGTTTGTTAGTATGTTTAATTCTCAGCAAGAAAATGATCTCCTATTTCTGGTGAGCTACTAAAGTTGCTAGGATTCCAAGCTTTCGATTGGTCCAGATTGCGTGTCTGCCTCTCTGTGGCCCTCTCCTGAGCAGTTTCTTCGTTGACGAATTTGTCTGCACACGGACATGTGTGAATGCATTGCTGGTAATTAGCTAATCGCTGCTAGTTTCTGAAATTCGAATTCGTCAGCTAGATCACGCAGGGGCCAAGAATGTGCAGTAAGAGCAACTTCAATGGGGCGACCCATTTCGTCCGCCCGCGTTCGTTTGGGTCGGTGCGAACAAAAGTGGCGGCCCAACGCGCCGACCCAAACTCAAAGTCGTGTCCGTCCGGCGTCTGCGCCGACCCATTTTCGGCCCAAAACTGTGCCTGGAATGCGTCGGCGTGGATGCGAAGCGGACGCGTCGCGCATCTCCTCGCCGTCCACCGCGTCCCCACCTGGCGGTCACCCAACCGCCACGGTCAACATAATTTATGACGGCCGCACACCTTGGGCCCACGCATCAGCGACGGCGGTCATCCTTTTTTAAGCCGGGCGTGCGGCGGGGATGTAACGCCCCGGATGTAACCTACCATAATTGTACTCCAACTCTTGCCATTTTCGGCTCTAAGTTATGATATTCCCTCGTGGTTGGGTTTTGTCTTCGTTTTGCATCTTGTTCATGTCATCGTGTGCATCGCATTTTGCATACGTGTTCGTCTCATGCATCCGAGCATTTTCCCCATTGTCCATTTTGCGATCCGACACTCCTATGTCCTCCGGCGCCCCCTTTTGTCTCTTTTCGTGTGCAGGTGTTAAACATTCTCGGAATGGACCGAGATTTGCCAAGCGGCCTTGGTACACCACTGGTAGACTGCCTATCAAGTTTCGTGCCATTTGGAGTCCGTTTGATACTCCAACGGTTAACAGAGGAACCGTAAAGGCCTCGTGTGTGTTGCAGCCCAACAGCCCTCCAAAGTGGCCCATAACCCATCCAAACCCCCTCCATCCTCTCGGCCGTTCGATCACGATCACGTGGCCGAAAATCACACCTCATTTGGACTCTCCTAGCTCCCTCTACCTAGAAATATGTGCCCCTCCCGGATTTTCGCGCAGTCTAACCCTTACCCCGCTCCCTCTCCGCCGCCGGACACGTCCGGACGGCGCCGGACGCGTCCGCCACCGCGCCCCAGCCACTCCGGAGCCACCACATGGCACCCAGCGAGCCTCCATGCCACCGGCCCGCTCAGCCCACGGCGGGCCCCCGAAGCCCGCGCGGCAGCCGTCCTGC
>NC_057797.1:112060917-112070366 GCF_018294505.1 Triticum aestivum | reverse complement strand
CCCGCGCCGACTCTGTCGTCCTCGTCCACCGCGTCGTCGTCCTCTCCGGATTCGGCACGTCCCCAAGCTCCGGCCACCTCCTCTCCAGCTCCGGCCACCACGACTTCTCCGGCAAACCTCTTCTCCGGCGAACCTCGTAAACCGCGCGCCCGGATCTGGATCTGGAAACCCTAGGGTTGACTTCTCTCTAACTCCTTTTCTATTACTTTTTCAAGCACTTTTCATCATACCATATCTCATCATCCGTAGCTCTGCTTTGCGCATGTGATATATCAAATTGTTCGTTAGGATGTCCTCTTCATTTTGTTCCATTGCACCATGCTTCTTTGAGTCCATCTTGATGCCCAAATGACTATTGCAAAAGTGCTTCTTAATGTTAGTTCCTGATTCTTAGCAGATCTTGAGCATTTGTCATTTTTGCCATGATTATTCTGTGTTTCATATGGTCATGAGCTCTACATGTGTTTTGGGCTATGCCATGCCATCTTTATAGGGGTGTATGCCATGTATTTTTATGATCAATGTGGTGACTAGCACAAGCATGCAAAGTAGCTCTCGTGATGTTGCTGATTTTAGGGACATAGAATTTCACTAAGTCATTTCCCTGCTGTTATTTTTATGCCATGTATTCATGTTGCTACAGAGAGATCCATGCTTCTTTTGAGTATGTTAAGTAAGGGTGATTTTGACATATGGTTATGCTCTATCCATCCATGTCCTTGTTTGCATTTATGGAGTACCCTAGTATGACTCAATCTTGCTCTACTTTTGCTATAAAATGTTCCTGGCAGATTGTTTACGTGTTAATCAATTTTGCCAAGGTTGTTGTAGTTGATCCATGCATGCTATAAGATTGTTCTTGCCATGGTTAGCTTCTTGAACATGTCTTCTTGTTGGGTGTATGCTTAGTTTTTCATGCAATGCCTTGTGTTGAGTGCATCGAGCTCGCAAGCGTGCCTTCATAATTCTGTTTATGCCATGTCCAATTTTCTGCTAAGTCTGTCTGTTAACGGAACTTGCTATGTTTACATGGGTGTCATCATATCTTCTGATTCTTTTTGGCTTATGGTCAGTAAGGGACTTTTGTTATATGCTTTGAGTAGATTCATGCCATGTATTTGTTTGCTTTGATCTGATCCTGTAGCATGTTGTTATCTTGCTCTAAACATTGCTTCCTGATGTTAATTCCTGACATGTTAGTATTTTCACCAAGTCTGTGATGTTGTTATCTTTTGCACTTTTGTCATGCTTGTTTGAACCTGCTCTTCTGTGATTTAGTCGTAGCTCAGTGTTCATCTTTTGTCAAACGTCTTGAGTAGATCATTGCCATGTGCTTTGTTGCTAAGTTGGAGTGCAGTAGCTTAGTTTCTTGTTGCATTCTAGATGGCATCATGCTGTTAATCGCAGAATTGTGTCATTCTTGTTTTGCTTGCCATTTGCAAGCCGTGTATCCGATTCCGGTGATCTTTATATCGATTTCGACCGAAATCAACTCATCTTTCTAGCGACACACTTGGTTTGCCAAGTTGAGGCCTGGTTCAATCTTTTCCTTCCGGAGCACGCATATGCATTGCATATAACATCCCACATATCATGCCATGTTTTGCATCATGTTGCTTGCGCATTGCACCGTGGTTGATTGTGGTTTCCTTTGATTGTGTTCTTGCCTTGGGTAGAGCCAGGATACGAGTTTGTGATCGAGGAACCCGTTGAGTACACTTACGAGGATCAAGCTTACGTCAACTCAGAGAACTTTGCAGGCAAGATGACCATACCCTCGAAATCACTTCTATCTTTGCTTGCTAGTTGCTCGCTCTATTGCTATGCCGCGATACCTACCACATGCTTTATCATGCCTCCCATATTGCCATGTCATGCCTCTAACCCACCTTGTCCTAGCAAACCGTTGTTTGGCTATGTTACCGCTTTGCTCAGCCCCTCTTATAGTGTTGCTAGTTGCAGGTGAAGATTGGAGTTTGTTCCTTGTTGGAACATGTTTATTGTTGGGATATCATTATTATATCTTGTTTACTTTAATGCATCTATATACTTGGTAAAGGGTGGAAGGCTCGGCCTTATGCCTGGTGTTTTGTTCCACTCTTGCCGCCCTAGTTTCCGTCATACCGGTGTTATGTTCCTTGATTTTGCGTTCCTTACGCGGCTGGGTTATAATGGGAACCCCTTGACAGTTCGCCTTGAATACTCCTCTAGAAAGTCCCAACCTTGGTTTTACCATTTGCCACCTAAGCCTTTTTCCCTTGGGTTTTGCGGACTCAAGGGTCATCTTTATTTTAAACCCCTGGGCCAATGCTCCTCTGAGTGTTGGTCCAAAGTAGAGCACCGTGCGGGGCCGTCCCTTGGCAACTTGGGTTACGTTGGCTCCCGTACGCTTAGCTTATCCGGTGTGCCATGAGAACAAGATATGTGCAGCTCCTATCGTGATTTTTTGGCACAGCGGGTGGTCTTACTGGTCTTGTTTTACCATTGTCGAGATGTCTTGTAACCGGGATTCTGAGTCTGAACGGGTCTTCCTGGGAGAAGGAATATCCTTCGTTGACCGAGAGAGCTTGTGATGGGCTAAGTTGGGACACCCCTGCGGGGTTTTGAACTTTCGAAAGCCGTGCCCGCGGTTATGGGCAGATGGGAATTTGTTAATGTCCGGTTGTAGAGAACTTGAAACTTAATCTAATTAAAATGAATCAACAGCATGTGTAGCCGTGATGGTCTCTTTTTGGCGGAGTCCGGGAAGAGAACACGGTCTCGTGTTATGCTTGAATGTAAGTAGTTCAGGATCACTTCTTGATCATGATAGTTTATCGACCGTGCTTTGCTTCTCTTCTCGCTCTCATTTGCGTAAGTTAGCCACCAGATATGCTAGTGCTTGCTGCAGCTCCACCTCACTACCTTTTCCTACCCATAAGCTTAAATAGTCTTGATCGCGAGGGTGTGAGATTGTTGAGTCCCCATGACTCACAGATTACTTCCAAAAACCAGATGCAGGTGCCGATGATGCCAGTACAGGGGATGCGACCGAACTCAAGTGGGAGTTCGACGAGGATTCAAGACGTTACTATGTTTCCTTTCCAGACGATTAGTAGTGGAGGCCAGTTGGGGCGATCGGGGATCTATGCATTTGGAGTTGTCTTTATTTTGATTCTGTAGTCGAACCTTGATTGTATTCTGGATGATGTAATGCTATATTTTTGTATTGTGTGAAGTGGTGATTGTAAGCCAACTCTTTATCTCTTTCTTGTTCAGTTCATGGGATGTGTAAAGATTACCCCTCTTGCGACATGCCTACAATGTGGTTATGCCTCTAAGTCGTGCTCCGACAAGTGGGAGATATAGCCACATCGTGGGTCTTACAAGTTGGTAATCAGAGCCAGGCCCGACTTAGGAGCCCCCTGCTTGATCGAATCGTTGGCGTTGTTGAGTCTAGAAAAAATGTGTTGAGTCTTATAGGATTATATATATCGGAGAGTAGGATTCCTTTTACTCCTCAGTCCCTTCGTCGCTCTAGTGAGGCATCCTGACGTAGAGTTTTGACTTTTCTCTTCTCAAATTTCACTAAAAAAATTTAGGATCATGCGGGTATCTTGGAATCGTTCCGATGGTTTTGTGACGAGAACATTGTTCTTGGTGCCTCCTGACATTTAGGGGTTGTGGCAGTGTCCCAGGAAGTTGAGCTCTGAGGTGTTGTCGTCACAATTTTATCGTTGCAGTTCTGGAATACCTGAGTTTCGCCGACATTGAAAATCTCCTTTATGCAGTTGTTGGTGAGATAACCTCGATGCCACCCAGTACTGGGGCAGGAGTTCGGGAGTATTGCCATAACTCGTATAACGGATGCTTTTCGAAGGTTGAGGTAAATGATTTCCGAAGGTTTCTTGGTTATGTGTTGAAGGATGGATACAGCTGGATGTAGGATTTGCTAGTTTTGGGTGAGATATTATGCTTCCCATGTATCCCCAACACCTGATTGCATAACCAGAAAGTCTCGGGAGTTTCATAGGTGGGAATTCTTGTAGCTCTAGTATTTCTTTCCGCGGATAGTTGGTGTGATTGGGTAATCCTTACCAATTATTTGTTCATATTCGTACCTTGTTGTTTTATTCATCTATCTCTATCTAAGTGGCTTCTCAATTTATGGAAATGTGATGATTTACTTTGGAATTCGTTCGTTCATTCTTGTTCGAATGTTAAGGCTATATGTTGCAATTTCGATCCATTCAGCTTGAATATATGTCTGTCAAGATGCTAACGGATGTCAACCTCTTCAGGATGGCTCCTCCAACGCGTCAGAATCCGCCACCTCCGCCACCACCTCCACATCCGGAGGCATGGCAAGCTGTCATGGCCGCTACCAACGCCAACACACATATGCTTATGCAACTCTTGCAAGAGCGTAACCAAGGAAATCAAGGCCATGGCAACAATCAAGTTCAGTTTGCTACCCTCAACCAGTTCCTCACAAACCAGCCAAAGTCCTTCAGTAACTGTGTCGAGGCCACAGACGCTGACGATTGGCTCGTGGATATCTGCAAACATTTTGAGTGTAGCAACGTCAGGCATGAGGACTTTGTCAAGTTTGCTTCGTTCCAACTCAAAGACCAAGCTGCTGAGTGGTATCAACAATACAAAGATTCCATAGGAGGTCATGTGATTACCTGGGATGATTTCTGCCAAGACTTCAAAGCTCACCACATTCCTCAAAGTGTTGCTGAGAGTAAGCGTGAGGAGTTCCGCAATCTGAAGCAAGGCAGCTTGTCTGTTTACCAATACAACATCATGTTCCAGAGGCTCGCTCGCTTCGCCAAACAAGACGTCCCTGACGAGAAGAGCATGATTTATCAATTCAGAGGTGGCCTTAGAGAAGATCTGCAACTAGCTCTCATGCTTTTTGAGCCGAAAAAGTGTGATGAGTTCTACAACATGGCAGTAAAGCAAGAAGCTGCTCAGCTCAAGTGCGATGCTTCCAAGAAGAGAGTCGTGGATGCAACTCCTTCTGCTTCTTCAAATCAAGTGGCAGCTAAGCAGCAAAAGTACTGGTTGCCTCCTCCTCCTCTGTTCTGTTAGCCTTATCAGCAGAAGAGCAAAGGTGGCAATGGATCTTCCCTCCCACCCAACCCAGGCCATCAGAACAAAGCTTCGTCTCATGCTCCAAGGTCAAGTGCTCCGTATCACCGTCCGCTCTCAGAGGTTACATGAAACAAGTGTCAGCAGAAGGGGCACTATGCGAACAAATGCTTCAACTAGAGGCATCTTCCGCCTCCTCCTCCTGTGAGATCTGCCAGCAATGAGTGGTCAAGCATAATCCCAAGCAAGCCAAGGTCAACATGATGAACGTAGCTTAGGCAGAGGACTCTTCAGAAGTGATCGTGGGTAACCTTCCTGTTAATGATATTCCTGCAAGAGTTCTTTTTGATACTGGTGCATCGCATTCTTTCATGTCATTCCCATTTGCATCGGATCACAATGTTGACACGGAGGTTTTGTCCAAAGTCATGCAAGTTGTTTCTCCCGGAAAGCTTATGACTTCTAGTTTGGTTGCTCCCGATGTCTCTGTCCAGTTTGGCGACTATAAGTTTCTGTCACCTCCAATGGTTCTTGGTAACTTGGATATTGATCTAATTCTCGGCATGGACTGGCTTTCTAAGCACAAGGCTCAGCTTGATTGTGCTGCCAGGCAGATTCAATTGACACAGTCGTCTGAGGATGTGATCATCTATGCCGCTCGTGACGATACCATTCGACTGTTTTCTCTCAACGAGAAGGGCGAGTTGAATGCCATCTCTCAGATTCCAGTCGTTTGTGAATATCAAAACGTCGTTCCAGAAGAGCTTCCAGGAATGCCTCCTCACCGGCCAGTTGAATTCGTCATCGATCTTGAGCCTGGCACGAAACCTGTTTGCAAACATCCTTACAAGCTTGGACCAGAAGAGTTGAAGGAGCTGAAGAAACAACTCGATATACAAGAGCATATGGGTCTGATCCGACCGAGTTCTTCTCCATGGGGTTGTGGTGTTATTTTTGTCAAGAAGAAGGATGGCACAGACCGACTCTGCGTCGACTACCGCCCATTGAACAAGAAGACCATAAAGAACAAGTACCCACTTCCCAACATCAATGAGCTTTTCGAACAACTCAAAGGTGCTCAAGTATTCTCCAAGCTTGACCTCCGTATGGGCTATCATCAGATTCGCATTCGTGAACAAGATATCCCCAAGACAGCATTCAGAACAAGCTATGGTTCATATGAATACATTGTCATGTCTTTCGGCCTTGTCAATGCTCCTCTAACATTCTCTCGCATGATGAACTTCATCTTCAACCCTTACACAAATGACTTCGTCTTGCTATATCTCGATGATATTTTGGTCTTTTCCAAGAACAAAGAGGATCATGCCAAGCATTTGAGATTAGTGCTGGACAAACTCGGAGGACATCAGTTCTATGCAAAGTTTTCGAAGTGCGAGTTTTGGCTCGATGAGGTTCTCTACCTTGGGCATATCATCTCTGCCAAGGGCATAGCTGTTAATCCTGAGAAGGTGTCTGCAATTGTGAATTGGGAACCGCCTCAAAATGTGAAGCAGCTCCGCAGTTTCCTTGGGCTTGAAAGCTATTGTCGAAGATTCGTTGAGAATTTCTCTAAGATTGCAAATCCTCTTTCCAACCTCCTCTAGAAGCATGTGAAGTATGTCTGGACGCCTGAATGTGACGTCGCTTTCAACAACCTCAAAGAGAAGTTAGTCACAGCTCCAGTTCTGACTCCTCCTGATGAATCCAAACCATTCGAGGTTTTCTGTGATGCTTCCCTGCAAGGTCTCGGTGTTGTGTTAATGCAAGAGAATAAAGTTGTGGCCTATACCTCTTGCCAGTTCAATCCCGACGAAAAGAACTACCCCACTCATGACCTCGAGTTGGCGGCAGTTGTCCATGCTCTTTTAACATGGAGACATCTCTTGTTGGGAAGGAAAGTGGACATCTTCACTAATCATAAGAGTCTCAAGTACATCTTCACTCAACCCAACCTCAACCTCAGGCAGACTCGTTGGGTCGAAATGATTCAAGAGTATAATCCGAGTATTGAATATACTCCAGGTAAGGCTAATGTCATTGCATACGCTTTGAGCAGGAAGGCTTACTGCAACAGTTTGATTCTCAAGCCCTTCCAACCGGATCTTTGTGAAGCTTTCCGCAAACTTAATCTTCAAGTTGTTCCTCAAGGATTTCTTGCCAACCTCCAAGTCTCTCCTACTTTGGAAGATCAGATTCGTGAGGCACAACTTCTTGATGCCATGGTGAATAAGGTGAATATTGGGATTGCCAAGAGCCAACCCAAGTACAAGTGCTATCGCCTTGATGACAAAGATACTCTTTTCTTTGAGGATCGCATTGTTGTTCCTAAGGGTGACCTTCGTAAAGTCATTATGAACAAGGCTCACAATTCTCCTATCTATTCATCCTGGAAGTACAAAGATGTACCATGACCTCAAGTAGTCGTATTGGTGGACTCGAATGAAGCGCGAGATTGCTCAGTTCGTGAATGAATGTGATGTCTGCAGAAGAGTGAAAGCAGAACACCAACGACCAGCTGGTCTCCTCCAACCTCTTGCCATTCCAGAATGGAAGTTTGACCATATTGAGATGGACTTCGTGACTGGATTTCCCAAGTCCAAACGTGGAAATGATGCTATCTTCGTCGTCATCGACAATCTTACTAAAGTGGCTCATTTTCTTCCTATCAAAGAATCAATCATAGCAGCTCAGTTGGCAGAGCTATATACCTCCAGGATTGTCTCCTTGCACAGCATTCCGCAGTTGATATCTTTAGATCGTGGAAGCATCTTTACCTCTAAGTTCTGGGACTCCTTTCAGAAGGCCATGGGCACCAACATTCGCTTCAGCACAGCCTTTCATCCTCAAACTAGTGGACAAGTCGAGCGAGTCAATCAAATTCTTGAAGATATGCTCAGGGCTTGTGTCATCTCCTTCGGTATGAAGCGGGAAGATTTTCTTCCATATGCCGAGTTCTCCTACAACAACAGCTTCCAAGCGAGTTCGGGCAAGGCCCCATTCGAGATTCTCTATGGCAGAAAGTGTCGTACTCCTCTTAATTGGTCAGAGACTGGTGAACGCCAACTTCTTGGCAATGACTTGATCACAGAGGCTGAAGAAATGTGCAAAGTAATTCGTGAAAATCTCAAAGCCATGCAATCGTGCCAGAAGAGTTACTATGATAGCAAGCATCGTGACTTGGCTTTCGAGATAGGAGACCATGTCTACCTCCGCGTCTCTCCAATGAAAGGTGCTCGTCACTTCGGTATCAAAGGGAAGCTTGCCCCTAGATACGTGGGTCCTTTCAAGATCATTGGCAAAAGAGGCGATCTCGCCTATCAACTTGAGCTTCCATCCAACTTTGCAAATGTGCACGACGTGTTTCACGTGTCTCAGCTTCGCAAGTGTTTCAAGACTCCTGACCACACCATCAACTTTGAAGAGATTGATCTCCAAGAAGACCTGTCTTATCATGAGCATCCCGTTGCTATTCTTGAAGAAACTGAGCGCAAGACTCGCAACAAGTCTATCAAATTCCTGAAAGTTAAGTGGTCACACCATTTTGACTGAGAAGCCGCCTGGGAATGCGAGGACCACCTCCTTTCCAAATATCCGGAGTTCTTTCAGTCCTAGATCTCGGGACGAGATCCTTTCATAGTGGTAGAGTGTTGTAACGCCCTGGATGTAACCTACCATAATTGTACTCCAACTCTTGCCATTTTCGACTCTAAGTTATGATATTCCCTCGTGGTTTAGTTTTGTCTTCGTTTTGCATTTTGTTCATGTCATGCATTTCATATCATGTCATCATGTGCATCGCATTTTGCATATGTGTTCGTCTCATGCATCCGAGCATTATCCCCGTTGTCCGTTTTGCGATTTGACACTCCTATGTCCTCTAGCGCCCCCTTTTGTCTCTTTTCATGTGCGGGTGTTAAACATTCTCGGAATGGACCGAGATTTGCCAAGCGACCTTGGTACACCACCGGTAGACCGCATGTCAAGTTTCGTGCCATTTGGAGTTCGTTTGATACTCCAACGGTTAACCGAGGAACCGTAAAGGCCTCGCGTGTGTTGCAGCCCAACACCCCTCCAAAAAGTGGCCCATAACCCATCCAAACCCCCTCCATCCTCTCGGCCATTCAATCACGATCGCGTGGCTGAAAACCGCACCTCATTTGGACTCTCCTATCTCCCTCTACCTATAAAGATGTGCCCCTCCCGGATTTTCGCGCAGTCTAACCCTAGGCCCGCTCCCTCTCCGCTGCCGGACACGTCCGGACGGCGCCGGACGCGTCCGCCGCCACACCCCAGCCACTCCGGAGCCGCCACATGGCACCCAGCGAGCCCCCGCGCCGCCGGCCCGCTCAGCCCACGGCGAGGCCCCGAAG